>NC_054378.1:52283349-52570849 GCF_017654675.1 Xenopus laevis
TATATTTGAGTTTTCTGTTTTCCTATTACCCTCTTTTGAAGGTATGCAAAAATACCATTCTGATCATGCATTCCGATTCATTCTGGGCTCTAGATTAAGGTTGTAAGTCTTGAGCTCAAATCAATATTTCTGTAATGGAAATACTAGTGTCCTTACATCTATATTTCCTGAGCTTTTCAGCCAAACATTTATACAGATAAGGGCTGTGTACAGAATGATCTACTTATGTGTCAAAGAAGTCTCCATCTTGCCTGAAGGCTGTTTAAATTGGACAAATCCATCTCTGATCATTTATAGAGCCATATAATATCTTATATATAAAAAGGTTTTTATAGTTATACTTTTGTAGCAGATAGATTAACAGGAATATCATAATTATATTGAAACATTGTCCATTGCATTATATTGCATTATAATTATACATTTGTCTCTGCCTTCTATAATACATGCTTTGTTCCACTTGTGAGTAACCCATTATACCCCAGAGCTGCTATTGATTTATATATCCCAGAATCCTCCTCCGAATGATAGCTTAGTTTAGTAACAACCGGTAGGTTGCAGGTGTATTTTGAATGTAAATATAGGATTTTTTTCACTTAAAGCCAAGGTCAGTTAAGAGAGGGCGGTCTATTTCCTGCATTTGTCCTCTTTCACCTTTCCACTGGAGCTGGCCTCATGAATCATCCCGTCTTTCCATTGAACTTCTGATGCTTCTCTTCCACCAAACTGCCCGACTTCCACAATTTTTCTTCATTCTCACTAACAATTTGGTAATGAAATATTGATTTTTAGTTAGATTCAGATAGATGTTATTAACTTTGCATTGATAAATTGTTCCTTTTCTCAGGCTGGAAGTACCTCAGTCAAATGTTTGTCACCCACGTTGCCAGCCTCTGAATTACAAGCGGAATTATAAGATATAAGAAATCTCTGTGGTGACAATAAAATGCAGAAATGTTATTTGAGTTACAGAATAATTTAACTGTTTCCTTGTGAACAAAACAGATTCTGTAAGTAACAGGACCAACAAATACGTGTGTATATATATTTTTATATATATATAGAATTGGAGAATTATTTAAGCAACTTTTAAGTACTTTCTAAAATCCCTTAAATGTGCAATGTTTTGTTAGCAGTAAATATACAGTATGAGAACATGTTACTTTGGTTGGAGATTGACCTTACAGTGTATGAATATGATAGAGACCTTACACTGTGAAGTCCATTGGGGGAGGGGCTGATGTATAGTGTTTAATCCCCAATGGTGTTACTACTGGGGCGGGAGCAGCGAGTACAACAGCACCCAGGCCTGCCCCCCAACAGGGCCCACCAAAGAACAAGTGGCAGATCTTCTGGTGGGGGGCAGGCAGGAGGTCCTGGGTCCAGTTCTTGCACAAGGGCCATGGTCCTGTAGTTACACAACTGATACTTAGTGACGGGCAAATAAATTCACCAGGCATGGATTTGCAGCGAATTTTCACATTTTGTTGCCTGCGAAATTGTGATGGAAATTCAAAAAAAATTTGGCACACGTTAATATTGTTGCGCTTATAAAAATTGTCGCTCGTCAAAATTATTTGGATGCCCATTGACTTTAATGCATTTGGACAAAATAGTCGAACGTAGAAGAATTGTTGCTCGCGTCAAGATTGTCACGCATCAAAATTATTGTTATGCCCACTGACAATCTGTTTCGCAAATTTTCCGGTGAAGCGAAACAGGACAGATTCGCCCATCACTACTGATAATCGCTATGCGCTGCATAGATGTGTTGGCGTTATACAAATTGCTTTCTTTTTGTCTTTTCAACTATAATGTTGTAGCATAGATAATAAAATTGTGATATGAACAAAAGTTTGCACTGGTCTAGTAATTCAAACCAACAACACCCTTTTACTGCTCTAACATTAAGGGGCCGATTCACTAACTTCGAGTGAAGGATTCGAAGGTAAAAAACTTCGAATTTCGAAGTTTTTTTTGGGCTACTTCGACCATCGAATGGGCTACTTCGACCTTCGACTACGGCTTCGAATCGAAGGATTCGCAGTAAAAATCGTTCGACTATTCGACCATTCGATAGTCGAAGTACTGTCTCTTTAAAAAAAACTTCGACCCCCTAGTTCACCATCTAAAAGCTACTGAAGTCAATGTTAGCCTATGGGGAAGGGGAATCGTTCGATTCGAAGGATTTTATCGTTCGATCGAAGGAATTATCCTTCGATCGTTCGATCGAACTATCTGCGCTAAATATTTTGACTTCGATATTCGAAGTCGAAGGATTTTAATTCCTAGTCGAATATTGAGGGTTAATTAACCCTCGATATTCGACCCTTAGTGAATCGGCCCCTAATAGTAATAAAACAACCATGGCATATACAGTAACAGGGTAACAGACTAGTACTACTAGCACTTATCTTTTGAATAACTCAATTTGTAATTTAAAGGCTACAGGCTGTTTGCACAATTTGCTGCCTTTGTTCCTGACCAGATGTCAATTATCTTCCACCTCTGTAAGCAATATACAGGACTAAGCTGAAAAATACCCTGGAACCAAGCCACACTCCCACAACAAACAATCAGTTATTATGTAATCCCTACAAAGTGGCTGCAAGTAGACAGACTTTTAGCTGCTGCTACTGATTGGCACTAACCAGGCTCGGAAAATAAAACTGATATTAAACATGTGAAATGAATGTTGAAAAGCCACACAAATCAGTACTTTCAATCCATCTTTGTGGATGCAGATAAACCCCATTGTGTCAAAAAAGCATCACTGTTAGTGGAAAATATTGCGTTTAAAATGGCAACCCTGAATACATCTGTAAATCCCAGCTGACTTTATACCAACTGGCTTTCATTGAAAGCTGTCATGTCATTTTATTGTCAGAACCTACAAAGGCACTTGCATCTTGCTGTTATATTTATTGCTTATTTACTGTAAGCAGGAGTTAACAGATTCTATTAAATATTAAAATGACACGGCTATAGTCTTGTTAGAATTAAAATATAACAAAAAAAAAACAATTAGAAAATAAGAGAAAGAAATATTACAGAGAAAATGCAATTTGATATGTGTGAAGCATAGTAATAATTTGTAACAATGCCGGGTCATCCAGAGTAACAGGTAGTTTTACAGCAAAGCATTCTGCATAGCCTGAGGTAGAACACAGGGTGGCTGGCTTTCTGTTCTTTGTAACCAAGGCCAAATACCTCATACAAATTTAGGGGATTAGACTTTCCTCAAAAGAAGCCAGTTCAGGACTGAGCTAGTAAATAGCCTGACCCTTTGAGGTCAGGGGCAGGTCTCTGAAAGGAAACACAGTCACATACTGTGTTAGTTTTCCCTTCCCAGCTTCTATAATGAATGGAGCGTTCTGTAACCTTCCCGTTTGACATACACTTCTGTCACAAGCAACCAACGAAATACTATAAATTATGAAATGAGCCAGGAATAAAACTCATGGATACAAATTAGCTGAATGCTCAAAAAAAAAAAATGAAAATGTAACAATGTAAAAATGCCAAGAGGAAATAGGTTGGGTCACTTGCAATAATTCTTTATCAGCCCTAGATTCCCTCAGCCTTCCCCTGAACTCTTCTCTAACTAGGTCATGTTTCAGGAAAAGCATTGACCTTTAAAGGGCCCTGCTGAAATGGTTTAAAAACTTTGTCAAGAAAAACAAATCAATAAAAACAGATCTGGCTAATAAAGTTTTAGCATCTCATATTATTGTTTTCTCTTTCCAGGACTGAAAACATTTTTTTGCGGCTCATGGGATTCTAGCATTCAAATAGTTTCAGCAGAATAGGCTTAATTGTCTCTCATGGCCTAATAAATGTTTTTGCATTTTTAACTATTTTTGCTTATTTTTTTGGGGGGGGGGAACTCCCATTGTTCTGCAGTGATTATAAATGTGCATCCTCAAACTGGGGTGACTGTGAGACCCTTTTCTCATATTCATTTACTTTCCCAGTTGGATACTTAGTTAGTGCCTCTACTTATTTGTAGGGATTCACCGAATACAGGATTCGGTTCGGGATTTGGCCAGGATTCGGCGTTTTTCAGCAGGATTCGACCAAATCTTTCTGCCAGGCCGAACCGAATCCGAATCCTAATTTGAATATGCAAATTAGGGGTGGGAGGGAAATTGCGTGACTTTTTGTCACAAAACAAGGAAGTAAAAATGTTTTCCCCTTCCCAACCCAATTCGTATTCGGTTCGGTATTCGGCCGACTCTTTTGCAAAGGATTCGGAAGTTCGGCCAAATACAAAATAGTGGATTTGATGCATTCCTACTTATTTGTGGATCTGGCAGGGTGCACCATCCCTCCATATTTTGATTTGGCTTCATACAAATAGTTCCCACATCCTATAGAAAGCTTTATAACAATTGTGTCCATTATTAGTTTATTATTTATATAGAAACATTGACTGTCACAGCACTCAATGGAATACATTAAAGGGATACAAGTAAAATATATAACACAAACAGACATAAATATTTCACCAAAGATGCACAGTTATAATTGCATATTATTAGGAAACTATAGGAGGAGGCTTCTGCTGACAGGAGCTTAAACTCGAAATAGTTCATTGAGCCGTCTTTATTGTCTTTAATATATTTAGCCTTTAGAAAATTTGCAAGCAATTAGAACTGTTTAACCTTGCCGTTAGGAAAGGATTTCATACCTAAGAAACGTGGTAACTGTGCATTTCTGGGAATTAACTGAATCACTTAATTCAGACTATGCTGCTTTAAGACTTCTCTTTAATAAGACTCCCTTATAAATGAGGGTGTTTGTATATTATTTTGCAGTATGGTATTAAAATCATCTAAATTGAAAAAAAAATTATATTCACAAATGGCACAACACAGTAGACCTGCATTATGTTTAAATTTTTGTAAAAATAGGCAAATCATATGATGACAGAATAGACATTTTAGAATATAACAAAAACTGAAAGCTTAGTTAAAAAAAAATAATAATTTTCATTTCATTTTAGCATTTAGCTGGTGGATAGTCTAAAGTAAAAAAAGAAAGTAACTGTAAAAATCGGGGCAAAAATGAAAATGTATACATGCATCTAATTTATAGCATAGATGTGCCAAATGTATTATAGTAATCACAAGTAGTGATGGGTGAATTCGTCCCGTGAAATTTGTGAAAGGCGAAAAATTTTGAAAACGGCGAAAATTTTTCGAAACGCATTGAAGTCAATGGGTGTCAAAACAATTTTGATGCGTGTCAATTTAGACACCCGCGACAATTTTTATGTACGCGCCTATTTTGTCAAAATGCATTAAAGTTAATGGGCGTCCGAATAATTTTGACATGCAAAATTTTTATTCGCACAACTATTATGACGCCTGGCAAATTTTTTGGAAGCGACAAATTTTTTGCCGCAGTTTTACAAACTTATTCGCAGACTTTTTCCACGAATTCACGCCTGCCAAATTTATTCACTAATCCCAAGCCAAAACATATGTATTCGTTTAAAATCAGGTCATTGCCATTGTTGCATTATTAAGATTATCTGACTAAGCAATATGGTTGAACAAATTTGTTATAGTTATTGTTTGCCTTTTAATTTGTATATAATTTGTGCAATAATTTGAACTGTAAATGATATCCTGTAGAATACTAGACATTTAGGGGCAGATTTACATAGGGTCGAATATCGAGGGTTAATTAACCCTCGATATTCGACTGTCGAAGTAAAATCCTTCGACTTCGAATATCGAAGTCAAAGGATTTAGTGCTATGAAGGAAAAATCGTTTTAATCCATCGATCGAGCGATTTTTCTTCGACCATAAAATACTTAGAAAGCCTATGGGGACATAGGCTAACATTGACTTCAGTAGGTTTTAGGTGGCGAACTAGGGGGTCGAAGTTTTTGTTTAAAGAGACAGTACTTCGACTATCGAATGGTCGAATAGTTGAACGATTTTTAGTTTGAAACGTTCGATTCGAAGTTGAAGGTCGACGTAGCCCATTCGATGGTCGAAGTAGCCAAAAAAAAACATTCGAAATTCAAAGTTTTTTTCCTCTATTCCTTCACTCGAGCTAAGTAAATGGGCCCCTTATTCTGAAACCAAGGATCTATTGTTAACTTGAGTCTTAATGCGCAGTTGATTTATTGGTTTCCAAAGCACTCATAAGGACAGACAAGGGCACCATACATCCACTAATTTTGTAAGCTTATTGGGCACGTCCTACCTCTTGTGTTTATTAACATGTGCTACTGATTCGTTGTTATGTATTTTTACCTACTGCAATTTGTCCCACCGGTGTTACTATTACTGTATAAAAAAGTAAAGTGCTGCCTGTATATTAGCTCTGTATAAATGAAGATATGCAAACAAACATATAACTGGAAGATGCCAGAGTTCAGAAAAAATCAGAATACAGAAGTGATAAAAAAGTAACAATATCGGCTAATGTCAGGTGATCAAGGAAGTAAAGCAGACTAAAAATACGTTGGAGGTTCCAAAACAGATATTTTCAGGAATGGAACAGAATTGTCATAAAAACCACTAAAAAGACTTGAAATCCGAGGCAAACAGCAGTTTGATATACGTAGGTGTTTTTAGACAATTATTATTATTCTTTATTTATATAGTGCTACATAGTCTGTATTCCTTTAGAGGGTTTATACACCATGTACTGTACATCAGTCCCTGCCAAGGAAGAATTTACAATCTTATTTTACTACTACTGTCATGGCGTTTTGTACTTTTACTTCTGGCTTCAACTGTCCAGATTTGGATGAACAAACGTAAGTGTTTAAAGTTTTCACCTCCTCGAGTTAATAATGCAGAATATATATTTGATCCTTTGTATTCACCATGTTATTAGCAACCACATCATACGTTATCTAAATGAAAATCTTGCTTACCTTACAATTAAAGCATCTGAGGAACAGACATGCCACTGCTGTGAGCTATTTCATTGATTTCCTCTACCTACTTAACTGAAATGAATGTAATAAGAAATATCAATGCTACAGTACCTTGCCAAGCAAGTAACATAATATATTGTTTATCCGTCATGTAGTTTGCTAACTCTTTCTTAAAGACTAATTTAGGTGCAGTGGATATGAGGGTCTCTTTGCAAGTTCCAATTTGTTCAATGAACACATGCTTAAAATACAATTAAGATGCACCTTATTTTCAAAGTAGGTGAGAACATTTAATTGTAAATGGTGTGATGACAGCTCCAATTGGTAATGCGTTTAATTTGAGGTTCTCCTTTAGGCTTTTTTCATGTAATATTTAAATGCATCCTGAAGTATATATGTTTTAAGTAACCTAAACAGTGTGCAGAAGGCTTGAATGACTTTAGCACATTAAAATGATCAGAAATTTGCTACAGGTTAAATAACACATAAACCTCTCCAATATATATTATATATTTTTTTAATTTCTTTTCTGCTTTATTGGAATATGTTAAGAAAAACCTCAAAGACATTTTATTTTACACCTTATAAATGAATAGAATATTTCTATCAACATAAATTAGAGTGTATTTTATGTATTTTGCTCTGTATTTTATCCCCAGATGCTTTTCCCCAATATTCTTGGATGTTCAGAAATATAAGAACATAACAGTTTTAAGAAAATGGTCGTGTAGGTTAATACAATATCCCAGTGACCAGCAATCTGCGTGAGCGAAACACACAGGGTCGGACTGGGCCAGACCTGTGCCCCGGCGTTCGTGCATGCGTGTGGAGTTCCGGCGTTTGCGCATATGTGTGGATGTTTGCTAGTTGGGAGGGGGACTGCTAGGAAGGCCCTTGATTTTGCAGTCCCGGTGGGCCCCCAGTGCTCCAGTCCGATCCTGGAAGCACAGCAAGGTAAGTCCTTAAAATGTCTTCTTTTAAAGTAAGGTACACAAATATAACCTTGTTATATTTGCCCCAGTGCAATAACCCCTAGCAAGTAATCATGCATAAAACCAAACAACGGTACCTGTTTATTGTTTGCCAATCGTTCCTGAACTGGGGCAACTTTGCATGGTTTTAGTATAAAAAGCCCCAGATGGCATCAGAAATCTGTACTTTTAAGACGTTCAAGTACACATCCAATTTATTGTACAGTAACTATGAACACTGGCATAACTATAGAGGAAGCAGACTCCACGGTCGGGGGCCTAAATCAGCTACCTGAAATACGCTGTCTGATTTCAGCCCTGATGCGGGCAGTAGCCTCCTCTCTTTTTTGCATTGAATCAACTCAGCTGGAACAGACTTAGGCAGATTTCGCCTCAAAATGCAGAGACTCTCAGTTCTTTGCCGAAACCCACCTTACTGCCTGTGGTAGGGCTGAAATCAACCAACGTATTTCAGCTAGCCGATTTCGGGCCCCCGTGTGGCCAGAGCCTAAGAGACCTCAGAAGCGGGCACCCCCAAGTGATTGTAGTTACTTACCTGAATCTCCTGGCCGGTGCTCCTATCAGCAGAAAACTGCACCGGCCGGGGTTATACCAGTGAGCACCAAGGAGCGATTCTCTGATGGCTTCCTCTTTCCTTCGCGCGGCTGTGAATTTGCATTAAAAGTGAAAAGCCAAACTTTAACTAAAAAGTCGGCTATTTCATTCAACTGCGCATGGGAAATTTGAAGAAAGAAGACGCCGGAAGAGGATTGCTCCGTGGTGCTCACTGGTATAACCCCGGGCCGGTGCAGTTTTTTGCTAATAGAAGCACTGGCCTGAGGTTTAAGGTAAATCAATACAATCCCTTGGGGGCAGGGGCGTTCCGACAATGAGGCGTGTTGAGGCACTCGCCTCAGGTCACAGCGCCCCCCTGGTTGCCACGGGAGGCAAAAATGACGCTCCTGGTAACTAAGTGCCGAATTTCTGGTTTTCAACCCAGAAATTCGGCTTATCTAGTGCAGAGAGCGCAATTGCACTCTCTGCACTAGCGATGTGGACCCCCCCCCAAACCCCATCCGGCACTGAAGGTGAGAGACATGGGGAGGCGACAAAACTAAGGCTGCCTCGAGCGGCAAATTGGACAGGATCGCCCCTGCTTGGGGGTGCCTTACATTTGGCACCCCCAAGTGCACAAAGCCTTTCCTGCTCCTTTAACTACTATTTTTTTTTGTTTTTAATTGGGTTATGGACAACTTCAGGTGATTCTACCTCAGTTGATACATTTTAAACAGGTCACAGGTTTGCACGAATATGTGGTACATACTTTAATATTTATTGCTTGATCAAACATATATTGCAGCTGGACCTTTAGCACTGTTTAGTTTTGTTTATTTATTTATATTAATGACTAAGGTTTGTCCTAACATCTGTCCAGTCTTTGATCCTGATACTTGCTGAATGGGAATAAATTATGTATGAAATAAAATCTATTATGTGTATGAGAGAAAAGATCCTATAGTGCATGCAGCTAAAACAAGGATTCCAGAAGCAGGGGAAAAGAAGAATGGTTAGCACTTAACCTGAAAAAATCTTTTCTCAATTTTTATAATAAACTTCAAAAATATGTATTTTAAATCCACTGCTGTTTGATTTAAGTTTAAGTTAAAGGACAATGATTGTAATATTCAACAGCCTTTTTTCAAGCAAATGGTCCTGTAAAATCTTCTAAAAGTAACTATAGCTATAAAAGAAGACTGGCTATTCCATGATCGCCATAAAAATCATAAAATTATACGTCTGCCATGAAAATACTATGTGATTTATTCTTGAAAAGTATTACCTAGTACTAGAATGATATTTTGGTATCTTAACTTCAGGAACTGTTGCTTGAGCAGCTAGTACTGTATATTACGCATTTTGGTGCTTTCTAAATCAAACAATTTTCATTTTATTTCATGTTTCAAAGCAGTGGGCTTATTTGCACCTTTATCTATATAAATATATTGTGTGAATAGGTGCTTGGATAGTAAAAGAATAAGAAATACTAACTACAAAATGCATGCTAAGGGATTAAAAACCAACTACAAACTAAAGCTGGCCATAGACGCAAAGATCTGATGTCGGGACGAAAAATGGCGGGACTCTCCACACACGGACCGAAAATCATACGAATCCTCAATTTGTATGATTTTTGGGGTGTGTGTGGGGAGTCCATACATTTTTAGTTCTCACTATTTTCTGAAAACGACTCCGACCAAAATCTACACGGACTTTCCCCCTCTATATATCAATAAATGTTTCCAAAATGTATTGTGTGGTAAAAAATGCAGTAAAATCGTGAAATTTTACGAATTTTTCTGATTTGTCGCTGAAAACTGCAACTTTTTAAGATTTGATGCTTGAAACCGAGAAATCTTCGGATTATTGAGCGAAACCCAGCACAGATCAGTATATCAATGGGACATCTGCCATTGACTTCAACATGAACTTGGCAGGTCTGGAGTACTTTTTTTTCGGACTTTTAACACCATCAGAGTTTAATAAATCTCGAAAAAAAAAAATTGTTTTTTTTTCTATGAACAAATAGTTTTTCCCCATTAAAAGTCCGACCTGAAAAAAATCAGACTTTAATAAATAACCCCCATAGTGTAGTAGTAGATACCATTACCAGTAGACCAGAGGTAATTTTAAAGATCACAGTTATGTTTTTAAGTAACTGGCAACACGGAAGTTTTTTCTACTGGATCAACTTGTACTGTGAGCTATCCTTCATAACCATTCATTTCCTCCCTGGCTAAAAAGATTTCCAACCCCTTCTTAAAGCTATCTAATGTATCAGTCTGTACAATAGTGATGGTATCTGTTGTATCTATAGTAGTGATGGGCGAATTTCTCCCGCTTAACTTTGCCTGAAAATTCGCAAATTTCACGTGAAATTTATGAAATAGCGAAAAATTTGAGAGAAAATAATGAAGCTCAAAAACTGATGCCCGCGTCCAATTTTGGACGCACGTCTGAAAGGTCGCTGGCGTCAATTTTGCTCTGGCGTTAAAGTCAATGTGCATCAGAATAGTGTTGACACGCGGCGATTTTGATGCGAGTGACTTTTCAGATGAAAGTCCAAATGTTTTTGACACTGGCGACTTTTCATGCTAGATTTGCGAATGTATTCGCCCTCTGCGAAATGCAGAAAATTGCTGCAAATTCGTGACAGGCAAATTTATTCGCCCAACACTAATCCACAGTCAAGTGTAGCGAAAATCATGAAACTGCCCGCGTCCAATTTTGGATGCGGGTCCAAAAAGTCGCTGGCATCAATTTTGATGCTGCCGTTTACTTTTAAGTCAATGGGTTTCAAAATAGTGTTGACACACAGCGATTTTGATGCAAGTGACTTTTCGGGCGCACGTCCAAAATTTGATTTTTTTTGATGCTGGAAAATTTTCACGGTAGATTCGCAAATTTATTCGCCGGCTGCGAAATGCAGAAATTCACTGCAAATTTCGTGAGAGACTAATTTATTCGCCCATCACTAATCCACAGTCAAGTGTAGTGAGGAGTGCATTGGGTGCATCTATACATTTGGGACACAAAAAACTGCTCCCCAAGAGGATGGCTCAGCATAGGAGGGTGAACTCTACAGGGCAAGACTAAGGGCATTTTGGACAGAGAAGACCATTGGTTTGAACGAGGCATAAAAAAGGCAATTCATGTTAAGGTAGAGAAACCATCCCTAAACAGAGGAGGGGGCCTTTGACACCACCTGCCATATACAATGTTCTACCATCTTTACCTCAACAGTTTCACAAAACTCCATTCATGCAACTCTCACAAGTAACACCTATCTCTTTGAATTGCATGACACAATGGTAATTCTATCACAGTAACTGCACAGCATTCACAACCCCTGTGAGTTTCAGTTGTCACGGCTAGGTTTGGGCAAATTTGACCCGTTTCGTTTCGCCAAAAATTCGCTCCCGGAGAAATGTTGCAGACACCCATAGACCATAGTCTATGGGCGTCAAAATTTTTTTGACGCCTGGCAATTTTATTTTGACAAGCGACGCCATACAACTCTATGGGCGTCATTTCCTCTGCGAAACAAGGCGAAAAAAATCGGCCATCCCTAGTCACGACTTTGAATAGTTACACTGCACCATTGTGATTGGATCATTGGAAGAGTTTATATGCTGAGGATTTCCCCTCCATTCAGTTGAACTGAAGAAGCTGCTCGGATGAGTAGTGAAATGTCTTCATATGATTACTCAGCAAGTCCAGTTGCTCTAGATTTACTTCTACTAGATATACCATGATCTGGATGAATGAAAACCTTCATAGACAAGTGCCAAATAATGTATGGATTTGTTCTATAGCATTTTATTCAATGTTATTTGTCATAGTCAAATTAAGGAGGCAGTAATGTGGCTAACAGTGTACACTATCAGAGTAATTGGCTGAATGGACAGATAGTTCTGGTCTGTTGTTAAAGTAGCTGTGATCCGCTTTCCTACTTCATTATCATCATTACCTATTAATGACCCCTACAGAAGCTATATCTATTGATTAGCTTATTTTTGCAGAGATAACCAGTATGACTTTGCAGCAAGTATAAATAGAAGATGTAATTAAATATTCTATAATATGGGGCCTGTTCTAATCTCTGATCTAAGCAATAACATGATAAAATGCTAAACATACAAGTACATGCTTTAGACAGAAAAAAGTCTGTAGCTAAATGATATGCCCAATAAGCACTAAATCATTCTTCTGTAGATCATTCCAGATGGATGATTTATTTTTGTAACAGGTTCATGAAGGAAATGCTTTTTCCGCCTCCCCTGTATGTCTTGTTTATTCAGAATTCTTAAAAAATGACTCGTCACTGAAATTCCTTGTGATCATTTCATTTTGTGCTGATTCATATTAAATTCATGACACCGAGGGGGGAAAAATCAACTTCAGGCAATTTTGAAAATGACCACTCTTTAGTGCTCTTTTTCCTTCAGGCTTGATAGGCCCAGAGTCCATAAAGCTGCCTACTGTCTTGTGTCATGAAAAGAATCAGCTTTGCCTGGGAACGCCATTACGGTGTAATGAGGCATGCAGCAAAATATACCATCAGCAGCCACTTGATGAAGGCTTGCTGACACACAAGACCAGATAGAAATGTTTTTTTGTGTGTTCTTCCTTATTTTGTCCATCAATCACATCATTAGTCAAAGCAGACAGAGTTGTCAGCTGGGCACAGATGCAGACTGGCAGACGATCAGTGGACAGGTGTTAGCGCTTTCCCAAAACAAGTTTGTGAAATGAAAAATGGAGTGAAGACTTTGTTTCAAAGACTGGAATGTCAATAAAAAAAGAGCGAGAGGGGAAAAGTTCAGGAAGAGGGGTGATTTCAAGGGGTGATAAGTATTACATCAATCATTAATTCTTGTGAAGTTACACAAATATAACTAAAACACTTATTATTATTTATTAAAGGTTGAATTTCAAATTGATGTGATTTTTTTTTTATTCGTAAAATTTACTAACGTAAAATTACGTGTCCTCCAAAAAAAAAACTTGAATCTAAGGAAGGCTATTAACATTCTCAAATGTGTCAACGGACCTCTGTCATTGACTTCCAAATGAATTCGACAGGTTTTAGGTGGCGAATATTCAAATTATAAACTGTTTCTTTCGTCGAGGTGTGATAAATCTCCCATTCAAATTTACATTCAAGTTGTTTTTTAAATTCGAATTTCTGAGTTTTGACACAAAAAAAAATTGAAAATTCAAATTTACCATTCAAACCTTAATAAATCTGCCCCTTAGAATAAGTATTGGTTTGTAACTGCTCTGTATTTATATATTATATATTTCATTACATTTCTGAGAACTGTAAACTGGACTGAAATAGTTCCTGATAACCCAAGGGGCATATTTAAATTTTCATTTTAAAATAATAGGCCAGATTCCATTCAGTGAGAAAAAAGTTGGCTCACACTTTATCACATGAAAAGTTATGGGTCGATCCTACGATCGAATGATTGATCCTACGATCGAATGATTGAAGGAAAAATCCTTCGAATCGAACGTTTCGAAGGATTTTAATCCATCGATCAAACAATTTTCCTTCGATCAGAGATTCAATTCAAGGAGAAAAAAAACTTTTCTCCTAATTCAGTTCCAGTTTTTCCCCCATAAACTTCAATAGTTTAATAGAGTTTTCAATAGAGTTTTCAAGTCATAAACCATGGTTTTCTGAATTGAATTGCATCTCAAATTGAATCTCGCCCATGACTTTTCACGTGATAAGCCTTTTTCTCAATGATTTGAATCTGGCCCAATATCCGAAAAAATAATGTTGCTAGATTACGGCACATTCTTGGCCACAACCGCAGATGCTATCATGCATAAATGGACGCAGTTGTTGCACAAATTCAAACCATTAATTAAATGTACTTCAGACCCTTGTTCTTCTGCATAGTTGCATTCAGCACCGTTGTGTCCATCCTGCCATCCTGAGAAACTACCACCGCCTTAAGGATGCAAAGCATATTGGCGCCTAAACCATCACCTTTTTGATGCAGAGGGCAGTAAATCTGGAATGACTGGACAATCATTGAAAAATTTCAGAACAATTTTGTCTGATGCACGTCCAAGTGCAATTGCATCAGGTGCATTTCCCCCCGCTACGATTTAATTATGGGAAAAATGCTTTGTTGCGGGGGAATGTGATATATTTTATTAGGGCAAAAAACTTTGCAAAGACGATTGTGAATGTTAGCAACCAAGATTTCCAGACCTCAATGACTTCCTTGCAAAGTTTGCAAACAAATTGCTGTTGTGAACATGTGCAGTGTATGTAATAAAATTTCGCAATCGCAAAGGTGTTACCGTTAACCTTTGCTTAGCGATAATAAGCACCAGCGAATGATCTTACATTGTAAGCAGTGCCAAACATTCCCCTATTGACTTATGTCCAAAATAGAACTTTTCTCATTGCACCTGCACATGAAACAAAGCTTGTTGTGTATTAACAAGATGAAGTCTGGAATCTGGGTGCCTCTAAAATAATGAATCCATATTACAAAAATAAATCAATAACATACTGTATGGAATTATAATGTATCTCTCAGTCTGTCATCTATATATCTACCTATATGCTGTACACACATATATATGTTTATATTTAACAAATATTGCACATTAAGAAAGCTAAAGTCTGTCCTTCTTGCATGTCAAAGCTTTTTAGTTTGCTCAGGTATGCTGTTCTACATGCTCAGATCATTAAGAGTATTCCCTTGTATTCTTCATAAATCCCCTTTATGGGGAGCCTTAAAATGAAATTATTTGCAGCATACATTACGTTGAAAGATTATTCACAGTCGCTGGTGGGAATGCTCAGTGCATTTTTTACAAAAGCATTACTATTGTCATTTAAAACACGACAAGTGGAAAGTATAAGCAATTCAAGTTTCATAAATAATAGTCAGATAAAAGAAATAGAATGTTCGTAAAGGTCTTACCATGAAAGAGGGATAAAGCTTAAGAATCGAGAATCAAGCACTGACCTTTCTTCAAATAAGGGGGTAAACAATACACCCTTAATAATATTGTCCATTTAACTGGGAATTAAAGGTTTTGATAGATCTTTGCAGATATAAGAATATGCACTCCATTCATCTAATCAGTCAATAGGTGACATCTTTATGCCCAGCATCGGACGCAGGTAAAATACAGTTATCTGAAAACATAAATATTGATTCATGCAGCAGCGATTTGTAATACTGCATGTCAGATTGCTCAATATGTATCTAAGCCTGTGTTTTTATTTCAGTAAGTACATGGCAATTACTTGTAGGCCATTGTCGCATTGCAAGGTTTTTTTTTTGTAGGTTTTTTTTAATGTTCAGTCATGTTATTTTCAAAGGATCTTTAATTCTTGTCACACATTAGTTTAGAAAAAAATCAGGATTTCTCAATCTTCATAAAACTAAATGTAAATAAAATGAGCTAAGTGTAAAATGATGACTTTGGATAAGAAGATGTGAGTTCAGCCACTACGTAATTGTCAGCTGCGATTAGCATCAAGTTATACAGCCACAAGATGATAAAATGGATGATTGCAACATTAGGAGACTTACACTTGCATCCATTGCTACATGTATTGTAAGACCTTTAAAATCTTTCTTTTATTAAATGTTGCTGCTTATACAGTACCAAACATTTATACAATGCTTTACAGAGATTTGTCATTATTCACAACAGTTACTGCCCTGTGGAGCTTGCAATCTAAGGTCTCTATCACATTCAAACACACATTTTGGTCAGTTTTATCAGGAGCCGATAACATTTTCTGTATGTTTTTGCAGTATATAGATTATGCCAACAACGACTAGAGGAGAACATGCAAACTCCTTGCAGATATTGTCCATGCCGGAAATCGAACTCCAGTACCCAGTGCTGCAAGGCAGGCATGTTTATCACAATCATACTGATTTATGTTATGCTCATGTGACTAAAGTAGTGGGAGTAGTGGGAATTTGCTTCAGCATACTGAAATAAGAAACTTTGTAAATACAATCAATTCAATACTATGCATTGTTTCTAAAGTAATCAAGTTTCTGTTCACTATCCCTGTCTCAGCATCTTCTGCAAATTCTGCATGTAGAGAGACATGATGTCTGGTGATTTTAATAGAGTGAGCTCTAATACATCTTCTCGGAAAAAGGAGCCCCCTATAAGATACAGTATATTGGATCTAACTGTCAATGAATATCTGACACCCAACTCCTGCATGAAGACAGAATGAAGAGAAACAGATGCTGAGAGAGGAATAGTGAAGATAAACTTCATTATTTCAGAAACTGTATAGAATTTTTAATTGGTTGTATTTATAAAGTGTCTTATTTCAGTATGTGGAAGCTTACATTAATTTTTCATTAAGAAATCATGGCGAAAGGGGTGGAAGGGAAACTCTGGAAACTCTAACACTGGAAAAATCTGTATTGTAGAACTATCTTAGTTAGGTTCCTTGTTTTGAGAATGGCCCCACTTTTCAATATGCAAATACACTGTGTGTGCATCTGCTTCTTAGATGTTGAACTCAGCATTTTCCTTAAGATTCTGCTATTGTTAAAGAACAACCATACCATGGATAAATGGATAAATGGCTCTCTACCACTCAAGCAATCCACCATCTGTTTTCAATAATTTATCTAATATGTAACATCTTCTGAAAATAAACTACAAGTCACTGCTTACCTTTCCTGTCACTTGCAATTTCCCCTCAATTCAATGTCACTTAGAAATTGCTAATCCAGCTATAAAGCTGACAGTAATGCTGCTTGATTGTGCCTTAGAGACGGTGTTTGCGCTATGAGTCTGGGGAGCTGTATCCTGGTGAGAAAAATCAAGATATTGCTATTGATTGGTTTTAATGAAAGTGCATTATTGTTATTTTTTTCCTTTGTTTTGTTTTACAGCTGTCGGTACATCCCCTAAATATTTATAAAGAATTCAATTCACGGGAAAAATATTAAACTTATTAATCTTCTACTGTGAAGTATTTTTGCACAATTACTTTTTCTTTCCCTGTCAATTTGAATCCAATTGGTCATTGCTTTGTTATCCAGCGCCACTTTCTCTGCTTTGGTAGCATGAACTATATTAACATATTAATGTAGAGGACATAGAGAAGGAAGAAGTGAATAGCAAAACTGTGGTTTTCTATACAGGCTGGCAGATATCTTAATTGCTAATGTACTTTGTGCTACATATCACATAATAAACGCTCTTATTCAACAAGTCATTGTGTGCTGCATGTAAAAATATTTATAAGAACAGTCTCAGACTGGGTATCCGGGCCCACTGGGGCTGTCACCTCAGGGGCCCCAGTATGCAGCCTTCCCCAGTTGTGAGGTCAGGTCTTTCGAAGAGCACCCCCACCCTCCACCACGCATACCTTGTTGTCTCTTTTGTGGGCATGATCAGGAGGTCAGAGGGGCCTTTGTCAACAGTGTTCCAGCAGCCCAGTTTGACACTGTACATGAACCCCTTTCTTCCCCTTTCTCCATGCCTACAAATGTATAGCAAATTAACATGCAAATAACTTATAAAACTGAGCTCATGTTTATTCTAAAAAATTTAGCCTGTAACAAGTTACATTACATACAGTAATATAAAATGACTTGTTGCTAATAAGGTGACTTCTTAGCCTGCAGTGGGTAGACTATAACTTATCATTGAAGAAATAGAACTGTATCCAGTTTATTTGAAGGTACCGTTCTTTTTCCAGCTAAGCTATAGCTTTAAAAACATGTCATAGTATGTCACCTGACAAGGAGCAAGCAGAGTCATTTCCATATCCAGGGTTGGATTAAGAAACTGTTGTTTCATAGAAAAAACTACTATAAACTTTAACTGCCAGTCGGAATGCCAGTATACAACCTTACTGTTTGGTTTTCTAGTTTACATTAGGTTTGAAGGATTATACAATGTATGTACCTGTTGAATATATACAAAAATAATACTGCAAATGTACTGCATTCCATGAGGGTTCTACAGACTCATAATTAATCTGACCTCACCACAAAAGCAATTTTACAATGTTTAGTGCTTTGGTGACAACATATTGAAACGGTACTCCCATGCTATGAAGAATTTGTGTTGAGGCAAAGTCATAACTGACCATGCTAAGCCTCATTAGCATAAGTGACATGTTCTTTTGTTATAATCATCAAATGTTGACTTTCGAGGTCTGCCCATGTGATATGATCAACCTTTTTGAAAATGTTAATGTCTAAAGTGCTTGATGTGTTTTCCATAGGACCACTATGGAATTCTTGCAGATTATGCATGAATGTAGATTAATTAAAATCATAGGCAAAAATGTTTGTTGAACACTGGCCCTGTTCATTGAACTCATGGTGAACAAGGAGATACTTCTCAAAAAGAAAAATGACAAGGAAAGGCAGATTGACTGGTCATTTACTAATAAATTAGAAACCATAAGTGAATCCAACCAATATGTTTTTTCCTTGGGACCATACTCCTTTAAGGAAAAAAAAATCACAAGCTTGGGGGGAAACAGAGCAATGATCTGCCATTTTATTAACCTTTCTCTGTCATTCCTAGATGGAAAGGAAATCAATTTTAAAAATTGGATTATTTGTATAAAATGTTGTCTATGGGAAATGGCCATCTCGTAATTCGGCGCTTTCTGGATAACGGGTTTCCGGATAACAAATCCCCTACCACCTAATTCTGTATTGGCAATAGCATCAAAAGCATCAGTATAGTCCAAATAACCAACAACAACAGGGCCTCCTTAAATAAAAGCTTTTACAGTACAACATATTACCATTAGTTTTTGCTTTATAGATGAAATGCACACTTTATGATGCTTGTTTATATTCCCTTGATGAAAGGTAGCCTTTATTTAACCATAGTGCTGCCTTTTAGTGTCTTTTACAAAAAAGTAAAAAAAACAGTTTGCTAATTCAGTTTCATCAGATGCTTACATTAAAAGGGAAGGAAAGTCTAAAATAGAATGAGGCTAGAAATGCTGTATTTTGTATACTAAATATAAAAATGAGCTTACTGCACCACAAGCGTAATCAAATAAATAATTTATGCTTTCAAAGTTGGCCACAGAGGGTCACCATCTGGTGACTTTGTTAAACATCTTTGTAAGACCAAGACTGTGCACATGCTCAGTGTGGTCTGGGCTGCTTAGGGATTGTCATAAATGATCAAAACAGCACAAGTCAAATAATATCTGCTAGAAGCCAATACAGCAAGACTGATTAATAATCAGAATATGCAGACTGCAATAGGTCCTGTGTTGTCATGTAATCTAATGTGGATTTTATAGTTTTTGTATTGTTTAATACAAACTTTCACCAACTCTGCAGAACCAGTGGCTGCAGCAAAATAATCCTTCAATGAGAAACCCAGTTTATCTGTTTAAATCTGGCTCCATGATCTTTGTCCCTGCAGCTGGAGTTTGAAACTGTAAAGGGCAGTGGTGGAACTACCGGGGGAGCAGGGGGTGCGCCCCCTCAGGGCCCCCCGGCAGTCTGTGCGCCACTGATAAATGCGGGTTAATGCGGCGGTACGGAAGGGGCGGGGCCCGGCTGCGCGTCACGCACCAGGGCCCGCCCCCCTCAACGAACGCTACCGGTAAAGGGGATGTAAAGGCAAAAATAAAATCCAATATAAATCTCTACACAGTCGCCGACTGCTCTACAGGGAAACAAACAAATCTGTTTGAGTTCTGCACAGCTGGGAAGTAAGGTGCGGGCTTCCCTTGCTGTTCATAAGTATGATAGTTTCCCTGCAGAACAGTTAAGGACCCTCTGACAATTCCTATCCACAGCAGTAAATGAAGGGAGAATTTCACTGCATACGGTCAGGTTTCTTATAAAAATGGTACACAGTTTTTTAATTGAAGTATATTGGAGATAGGTTTCTTTTTCATTAAAGAACGTAAAAATGGGATTTAATTTTTTTCGCCTTTACGTGCCCTTTAAGAAATCCTTAAAGGGCATGTAAAGTCTAAAATAGGATAAGGCTAGGAATGCTGTATTTAGTATACTAAATATAAACATGAACTTACTGCACCACAAGCCTAATCAAACAAATAATTTATGCTTTCAAAGTTGGCTACAGGGAGTCACCATCTTGTAACTTTGTTAAACATCTTTGCAAGACTAAGACTGTGCACATGCTCAGTGCGGTCTGGGCTGCTTAGGGATCGTCATAAACAAAGCTGCTTGAGTTCTGCATGACTGGGAAGTAAGGTGGGGGCTCCCCCTGCTGTTCATAAGTATGATTGTTTCCCTGCTCAACAGTTAGGGACCATCTGACAATTCCTATCCACAGCAGTAAATGAAGGGAGAATTTCACTGCATACAGTCAGGTTTCTTATAAAAACGTTACACATTTTTTAATTAAAGTATATTGAAAATAGGTTTCTTTTTCATTAAAGAAAGTAAAAATGGGATTTTATTTTTTTGCCTTTACATGCCCTTTAAGAGAAAGCAAAAAGTGGTGACCCGTCACCCAACAAAAATTATTCCAAATTCTATTTTATCATGTTAGTCAAGCAAAATTAACTTTAATTACACGGTATAAATTATTTGAATCTTGTTTCCTTCAGTCTGGGAATTCATAATTATAACAAGCAGGCAGCAGCCATTTTGTGGACACTGTTATTAAGGAAAACCTTGTATCATCTCAGAATCTTGTTTGTGCACCAGAATGGGGGACCCAATGTCCATTCCTATGCCCTGGCTACACAATTAAATGGTGAAGAGAACTGGGGGAATGTAGAGAGAGCAGTGACATCTAGGAAGTGCTGAATGGAAAGTGAAAGTAATTGTCTGCCTAGCATAGAGGAGGGGCAGGCAATATTTGATTGACAGCTGATATTTTTAAATGAGCTTACAACAGCTATGAATGCTTTCATAAAAAAAAAAAAATTGGATTTCATAATTAATTTAAAAATGTCTTATATTATATAGCTTTTTATGCCTGGGTGACGGGTCCACTTTAATACATGTATATAATACAATTTAGAAAAACATTTATGGCCAGTGTATGACATATTACACAATCTTCAGTTAAATGTAGATTCCAACTGCTGCTTAAAATGAGTCAACCTCTTGTCACTAAAGTATACTATACAGCAGACTTTTTCCAGGGGTTGATACTTGTTGCCTTGTGTCATACCTTATGTTTTACCTTATTTTTATATAATTGCCAGTAATTAGAAGTCTCAGTGCTATTTGTGAGCATTTGCATTGCTAAGGGGGATAAGTTCCTTTTTTTTTTATCTTGCAGAGACAAGGTAAACTTTCAACATATTAAAAATGACTCAAAGCTATTGAAATTAAATCATGGTAATTGGTGTCTGACTAAAAATACAACTCAAAACACATTAAAAACGAGAAATATATAGAGACAAATGAAACAAAAAGAGACGTTTTGATCATACGCAAGTAAAAGACGGTTAATGAGAAATACATGTAAAGCAGTTTATTAAAGGCAATTAACACATACTTGTATCTGTAAGGGCTTATAAAGTAATTAGGAAATTAACAGAATACATGGATTCCTATGGTGTATATGTCCTTGCTATAGCTAACTATTGCAGAGATCGGAAACAGTTACAGTAGCCATTTTTCTGAGTCCTTTTCTGCCTGTATTTTCTCACAATAACCAGCTCTTGCTTAGGATCTCCTCTTTGTAGTCTAGGAGCCATTTTTTGTACATAAGCAGCTTACATTTAAAACTCCTCGGCTCATCCATCTTCATTTGAGGACTAGGTTAAAAAATAAAACTAATGATTGCTATCAGAAAGAAGATGAGCAACATCACCGGTGAAAAGTTGCTCTGCCACATTTTCCCAAGGCTTACATTTTTCACCGGTTGGAAATGGCTGGATATACTTGTAAACATTATTAAAAATAATAACTTAATGTTGCCTTCCTGTAACTGCATGGCATTAGCTAGGTAGTTCCAATTAGTATTTCCTCTAGTAAGTAAGTAAAATTGGGCATTTACTCCATTTTGTTTTTAAATGCAGTTTGTTCTTTAATTAATTTTTTTTGTCATAGAATATGCTTTCCACTTGTCTGCTGTATGTATATGAATCTGAACCTATTATTACTGTATGCTGCATGTACAGCTAGTGATGGGCGAATTTCTCCCATTTCACTTTGCCGATAAATTCACGAATTTCCAGCAAATTTCGCGAAACGCGGAAAAATCTTAAAAAATAGTGAAATCGGAAAGTCCACGAAAAAATTGTGAAATTCAAAAGTTTTCACGAAAAAATGATGAAATTCAAACTTTTTCACGAAAAAATTGTGAAATTTGAACGTTTCACTAAAAAGTCGTGAAATGTGAAGGTTTTCACAAAAAATCGTGAAAATTAGACATTTTCACGAAAAATCGGAAATTGATGCCAGTGAATTTTCACCGACATTTTCACGGGAGATTTATTCGCCGACGGCAAAACACGGAAATTCGCTGCGAATTTGTGCCAGGCGAATTTATTCACCCATCACTATTTACAGCACTTAAACTGGAAGTAAATACTAATAGGTATTGTATGTGTAGCCAATTACTTAGAAGTGCCTTTAAATCTCTGAAGAAGAATTATTATATAAAGTTTATTTTTGCTATTACAGTGCTCCTAAAATATTTCTTATTTATATCTAAAAATTTTTAGCTATTTTATGAGCACCTGGACTTGTAGAAATGATTCAGTTTGCAGCCAAAGATGCTCCTGCACACAGAAATACACAGCTGTTTCAACTTTCAGCTGACTACCTGATAGAATAAGGAGGACTTTGTATGTATCCTTTTCCATGGTGTCCTGTATAATGAACTATTTATATAATTTTATATTGGCTTTTGCCAGAAAACATAATGAGCACTTTTAGTTTTAATGAAACTAAAATGTATTAGAGTTTATGTAGATGGTTAATTGCACAAAAAAACAACCAATCAGGTCTTTGATGTTTTCAAAAATGTGAGAACTATCAAAAAATTAGGCAGAGAGTGAAAATAATTCAAAGGTTAAAAAATCATTCCTTATGACAAAAAAAAAAAGAAAATATTAGTGTTCATTTTTTTAGTATGTATTATAACAAGTTTGTATTCATCTATGCAGCATTTCTCAAAAATAAACATGTATTTGACGTTACAAGGAAACAAAAATAGGTAAAGTCTGCACTACATTGGCTCAATGATTTAGCTACTGTAGCTGTATTTCATCCAGTAGCTATTGTGTGTAATTTCCATAATAAAGAAATAAGAGCCCAGAGACTTGAATGCAAGAAGTGGCTAAGTCCAGACGTCTAGTGAAGCAGAATGGCATCCAGCTGCAGAGAAGATTAGAAGCACCCCAGGATTTTGAGGTTTGGTATTAGAGGACATTCTGTACTATAGTGATATGTGAACAGAATATCAGAAGTAAAAGACAAGGCTCTGAATAGCTATGCCAGAACACTGCAGAGAAAATTGTGCAAAAGCATAGAAATTGATTGGTGTGACTTTACTCATAAAGAATAGAGTCGGGCATGATGTTGGCCTTTTTGAAATGTGCACTCAGCCTTTGTTCTTCACAGTTTTTATATTCCCATGAATCTTGCCTGGCTCCTGGAAAATGCAAATTTAAGGATTCTGGTCGAAAGAAAATCCCATAAAGCAAAGTGAAGTTGATTGAAACAATGCAGATTTGACAATGTACATCATTAGTTTAGTTTTCCTGTAAGTTTAGCTTGGAATTCACATATAGAAAATATTTGTTTTGCCGTCCTATTATACTATTATAGTGTATTGCCCCTGTGTATTCGATTTTACATTAGTTCTGAGTAATTCATGTTGGTTAAACAAAAAAAAGGTGCCTCATAAGTTCCTTTAAATATGATGATGAATTTTAAAGGAGTAGGATTATTTTATTGTTGTATCAAAACGCTTAAAAAGGTTGACTATACCTGCATCTTTTCACAATCTTTGCTTACAATTGTGACTTTATCTCTAATAGAATAAAGAGAACTTTACAGCACCAAAAGTTTTGTTTCATTGTAATGCTCACCTTTGAGCATTTGAGCAATAAAATACCATTCCTGTTATTTACTGGTAAAATGTGAATACTCTTTATGAAGCCAAAATAAATTGTCTCCTTGCATGTGATCTTACTGAAAGCCTGGGACAAATATGTTTACTAATGGAACTCTAAATGAAAGGAGCCATAAATTTGTCATCTTGCAAGACTAATATATTTCGATTTAGCAATACGGCTAGGTTAGTATAAAGGTTGCCAGTGAGCAGCAGAAATTTGCACAGAATGTTTAATTTGAACAGAAACCAAACCTTTCAGTGGCTAAAGGCCAACATTTATACTCTATATTATCAATGCTAACATATCCATCATTCCTATACAAGCACAAGGCAGCAAACTTTCGGTAAGAAATTGAAACCGTGATATATTTTGTGTGCGACATATGAAAAAAAAATCATAAACCTTCAAATTGCCATTTACCGTTCTGATTCATTTGTCAACCCGGCAAAAGTCAGCAATACTAAATGTAAAATGATCATTCTAGAATAAGCTACTAAAGAGCAATAAAAAATGTAAGTCTGAACTATATCATCCTGTGGCAAAAATAAATTTGGTTTAAATATTTAAGAATGGCAAAAGCGTATAAAAATGAAGAGGCTTTGATCCTGTAAAACTAAAACTGTAGATCATTTCAAATACGATAAACATTGGATACAAGTTCTAATTCAAAGCCAAAATCAGTACAGGTATGGGATCTATTATCCAGAAACCTGTTTTACAGGAAGGCCATCTACAATTTTATCAAATAATTCACTTTTTTTAGAAAAATATCTTCTTTTTCCTCTATAATAATAAATAGTGATGGGTAAAAAATTTGTTTCACCGCTGGCAAATTAATTTGCAAAACTGTGGCAAAAATTTGCCGCACCTCAGAATAGCTGCGCGCATTCTAAGTTGTTGGAGACTCAAGGTATTATTGTCTACTTTAAGATCAGACTTGCAATTGTTTTTGAATCATTGAAAACTGTTTTAACATTAACTGGTCTACCTGCCTCTTGGGCTATTTCTCTCTGTCTATGGAAAAGTTGCTACTACTACACGTATAGGATCCCTTATCCGGAAACCCGATATCCAGAAAGCTCCGAATTACGGAATGGCCGTCTCCCATAGACTCCATTTTATCCAAATAATCCAAATTTTTAAAAATGATTTCCTTTTTCTCTGTAATAATAAAACAGTAGCTTGTACTTTATCCCAACTAAGGTATAATCAATCCTTATTAGAAGTAAAACCAACCTATTGGGTTTATTTAATGTTTAAATTAATTTCTAGTAGACTTAAGGCATGAAGACCCAAATTACGGAAAGATCCGTTATCCGGAAAACCCCAGGTCCCGAGCATTCTGGATAACAGGTCCCATACCTGTACAAGGTTCAGGGCTCACCAAATCTTGGCACAGCTGCTCTAAGACTGTGCTTTTTTGTAGGCTGAGAAAAGCAGATCCGCTCTGTGCAAACAAAAAAAATAGGAAGAAGAGCTCCAGCAACTGCAACCAATACTCTGATTAAAGAAGCTTTGCCATAATCTGCTGGAGCTCTCTTTTTTCCTTTTTTGTTTGCTGTTAAGCTTGGGTGCAGCACAGGACACCATCAAGGGAGTGAAGACATCATTTTCCAATAATTGTAACTATACAACCCACCACATCTATTTGATCAGATCTGTTCCATTCCCCAACTCCATAGATCTGCACTAAAAAGCACAGTGTCCACTTTTGTGCAGCCAAACACATCGACCATGCCAAAAATGCCTGTTTTCATGTTTTTGGGTCGACCTGGGCTTCTGCTGTCTGTACCTGCACACAAGTGGAAGCGGATTCACTTCTTTCAGCCTGCAAAGAAAACGCAGGCTGAAAGCAATGGAGCCAATGCTCCATGTGCCCTCAGTCTAAGAAAAAATATAAAATCTACAGTTTGGCCCTTGCCTGTGGGCCACACTGTAAATTATATCCTTATAAACAGTGTGCTCTGACATCAGAATGCACCATTTACAACTTAAAGAGACACACACAGTTAACTGCATGTCACTTCGGCTATTGCTCCACACTTCATTCTCAGCACCTCATCCAATGTATCCTTCTTGCAAACCCTGCTGCCTCTCTCTCCTAAGCAACACCGCAACCAACAGACAGACAGCTGCTGCAGAGGAGTCACACAAATAAATCATTAAATTCCCCTACCCATAGAAAAGCTGTAAACAACATGCAGGACTGATAGAGGCTCTGTCCCAGGAAGAAGGCACAAGATGTGCCAGGGTGAGAAGTTGCAAAGGTTCTGTGCCAGGACATTAACTCCAGGACTCGCTGCATCAGGAACACAGAAAGTGTTGTAAGTTAACATGTTAACACAGGCCTATCCTTGGAGCTTAAGTGGATATAAGGACAACTGGGCATATGACTGTGTGCACAGATAAGGTATTTTTTGGTGTTTTAAAAAGAAAGGGCAATACATGTACTGACAAAACAGGCATGCCCTTTATTATGTTTCAAACAGGACAAGCATGAGAGGTAACAGGCTGACAAGATTGGCAGTAATTACAAGCAAGCTAGGTAAGATAGGCAAGCAAGGTACTGCCGGTACTGGAAACAAGACACAATAAAGTCCATAAACAAGGTTTTGAAAAAGGCAAGAGTCAATAACATAGATCCAGCAATATAGGATGCAAGATAGGCTATGAAGAATTTAAACTAAGGGCATTAGTTGGGCTTTAAATATAAGTTCTGTGTGCCTAGACTTGCACTTACCTCCCAACACGAATACATTAATGTCACCACCACTAAGCTGCTGTCAAAACAAGAACCTTATTTCCCATGCCAGAGGCATCTGTAGAGGCATCAGAAGAGTAAAACAAGCTACAAGCTGGCTGACAAGAAACAAACAAAAAAAGGGTTACTGCTGTCTGCTTTGGGTTACTAACCACATGCAGATTTGCCTTGTTGACAATTGACCCCTAGTGAATTAGCTGAGTGAAACCTGTAAAGGGCCTGTAAAGGTAAAAAAATAAAATCCCATTTTTACTTTCTTTAATGAAAAAGAAACCTATCTCCAATATACTTTAATTAAAAAATGTGTACTGTTTTTATAAGAAACATGACTGTATACAGTGAAATTCTCCCTTCATTTACTGCTGTGGATAGGAATTGTCAGATGGTCCCTAACTGCTGAGCAGAGAAACAATCATACTTATGAACAGCAGGGGGAGCCCCCACCTTACTTCCCAGCTCAAGCAGCTTTGTTTATGACGATCCCTAAGCAGTCCAGACCACAATGAGCATGTGCACAGTCTTAGTCTTGCAAAGATGTTTAACAAAGTTACAAGATGGTGACCCCCTGTAGCCAACTTTGAAAGCATAAATTATTTGTTTGCTTAGGCTTGTGGTGCAGTAAGTTCATGTTTATATTTAGTATATAAAATACAGCATTTCTAGCCTTATTCTCTTTTAGACTTTACATGCCCTTTAATGCTTTTTTTTTCCATACTTCTCCAATAAACAGCATGGGAACTTTGACAGAATGTAATGCATGAACTACATATTAGAGGTCATCATCTTTGTTTTGTTCTATATAAACAGAAGATGCCACTTTGGAAAGATTTTCAGACAAAAATGGCCAGGTCCTGGCCATGAAGGCTTACTCATAGGAATTGGAAGACTATAGGTGCACGTGCTTTGCAGTATACTGAGTTTTAAATGTACTGTATATACCTCCATTTGGAAGACTGCAGGGTGTGTTACCTTGTGTAAATGATAAAGTGTGAGTTGCAGTAAACAGTCGGCACAGAGTTTAATTAAACTGCATAATGTCACAGCAAGTCACCAAACTGATAGACTGTAAGTATATACCAGAAATGTAGGAGACAAAGAAATAAAGTTGGTTTTATAATCCTACACTGGAGGATGAAGCATCCTTGCATGTTTTGGTAATAGGTCCAGTAGTGACACATTGAATACATTGCTGAATAATTAAGCCAAACTTATTAATCTCACATTATGATCATTAGCTCACGTTAATGAGCCAGTCTCTTCACTTCTGAGCCCACTTCACTTTTTGTCAAAAGTAGTTCCTTCATGTTTGTTCTAAATCTTCTTAAACATTTTATCTGGTAGTTGACCAATATGACTTTGTTATATTTATATATTATTGACATTGTTAATAAAGATTGTGTGGTTTCTTTTGGCAAAACTGAAGCACAAAGGCTTTTTTTTTTTGTTTTTTTCAAAATTTTAGGCTAGTGCTTTGTGCTTTATTGCACTATTGTTGTGTTAGCGACATTGAATCCTTAATTTTACTCCTTTGAGGGGAATGCAATTTGTTTCGCTAGTGCAAAAAACCTTGTGAATGTTAGCGGCCATGTTTGTGTGCTTTTTGACTGATTCATTAAAGAGTTCAACAACTTCATTGCAAAGTTTGCAAACAAATGGTTTTTGCGAGCGAATGTAATCAATTTGAAGTCTTTTTTAGAGACAAAATATTTAAATCCAGAGCAGGTATTAACACTAAACCTTTGCTTAGCAAAAATGCACAGTGTAATATTCGCCAGCGACTGATTTTACATTGGAAGCAGAGCTAAACATTCGCAAAGGCACGAATTTAAATAAGCTTGCAACTTTTAATTACATTCCCCCTTTTAAGTCTTGCAACAGCTTGGGATATGGCAATGTTGCACAGGTTGGATTTATAATCCAAAGGCCAAATGCACCCAAATAGTGTTCTGGATGCACTTAGCTCCTCTTTTAAATGCATAAGGGACAACCCATTTGCAGATTTAACAGAGAAATTGAAGTGGTGTGTATGAACTGAAAGGTACTACTCTTTGTGAGAACACTGACATGTGTAAATCAGAATGTTACTCACTATGGCTTGTCTTGATTTTTATTGACTTCTGGAATGAGCAAGTGCGAAAAATCATGGTGGTTTCCTGCAGGGTTAGTCAACTAATACCATTAACATACTTTATTTAGGGGAACCTATTTCAGGTTTATTCAGGACTTTATCAAGAATCTTGATAAAGGGCTGGGTCAACCTGAAACATATTGCATGAAATAACTCATATTTTCAGTAAAGTCCTACACTGGGCAACTCCTCACAGTCTCATTTATATCAGTAATTTTAAAGGACTTAGTGAAGACCAATTTGCTTCTATTGGTTATACATTAAGGGGCACATTTACTAAGCTCGAGTGAAGGATTCGAATGAAAAAAAGTTAGAATTTCTAAGTATTTTTTTGGGTACTTCGACTACCGAATAGGCTACTACGACCTTCGACTCGAATGATTCGAAGTAAAAATCTTTCGACCATTCGATAATCGAAGTACTGTCTCTTTAAAAATTACTTCGACTACATACTTTGCCAGTTTAAACCTACCGATGTTCAATGTTAGCCTATTAGTTAGTTTTTTATGATCGAATAAAAATCCTTCGATCGATCGATTAAAATCGTTTCAATCGTTCGATTCGAAGGATTTATTGTTCGAACGAACGATTTTTATTCGATCGATCAAAGTATTTGCCCTAAAATCCGATTCGATATTCGAAGGGTTTATTTCGAGGGTTGAATTCAAGGGTTTATTAACCCTAAAAATTCGACCCTTGATAAATCTGCCCCTAAAATGTAAATCTATGAATAAAGGGAGTTTGCCTTAAAGGAAAACTATACCCCCAAACAATGACGGTCTCTATAAAAAGATATTGCATAAAACAGCTCATATGTAAAACCCTGCTTCATGTAAATAAACCATTTTCATAATAATATACTTTTTTAGTAGTATGTGCAATTGGGTAATCATAAATGGAAAATTCCCATTTTAAAAACTAAGGGTCACCCCCTGGGGTCACCTACATGTTAGGTCACATGAGCCAATTAACAGACAGAGAGTTCTGTCTTTTGCTCCCACACTTCTTCCTTTTACAGTTAGAGCTGCATTATTTCAGGTCAGGTGATCTCTGAGAGAGTACACAGACCATCACAAAATGGTGGCTCAAGATAAGAAATGTAAAAGGGCAAGATTTACTTAAATGTATATTCTAGTTTGGTAAGCTTCTTTAATATGCCACTTAATATGATACAGTATATCTGTTAAGTATTCATTTTGGGGCTATAGTTTTCCTTTAATGTGTAGAAGCCTGTCCTAACCTGCATTTCATAAGTTGCTTTAATTAACTGAAAGAGTTTGCAACCTTGCTTTCATTAGGCCATTCTGTTTCCAAGGACCCTTGGGATGCAATATTTACAGAGTTTACATTTTCTACGATTTATGTGAGTGAAAGTTTATTAAAGATCAAGAGTACCTATTTAGCAATGGGCAATAATGCATATTCAAGGATTCTTTTATTACATTTAGTTATCATAATTAGGAAAGGGACATAATATGTATAATTTGTCACACTGGCATAACCTAACCTAGTTTTTGTGTTTTTATAGACCTTAACATAAAACAGTGTTATTAAAACGACCCCTTTGGACATAGTATAATATTCCTAATGATTCCGTTTGTTGTATGACAAGTTGGACTCTGGACAAGGTCAGCCTCTGAATCCTGATTATAATTTTCCCCCATGAGCCAGAAAGCATTGATTTGTACAGCTAGTTCACCTTGTTTCCTTTGCTGCTTCTGACATTCTGCACAGGAAAACATGCCACATGAATAAATTACAACTTGAGACTAAAGCATAAAATGTTTTTAAAATGCTAACATGTTTGGGCATGAGCATGAAGGGATTTTTCTGATAATGCTGTTATGTCGAATGAAGCGTGGTCACATCATTAATCAAAAAGGCTGATCAGATAACTAATTTTGGCAATATCCTTTTACCACGGGACATGTTGGTCAGTAACAAATGCATTAAAATAGTAATGATCAATAAAGTACACTGGGGATTGAGTTTACTGGTGAAGATTCAACTTAATGTCAGTGACATCTGACTTAGAGAAATATGTTTTGTTGTAGAGATGGTGACATATTGTGTGGCACAGCATTTATCATTTTACAAACATGGCCTTCTACCCAAGAGAGCTTACACTCTAAATGTTAATGATTTTTACTTGCTTCATTCTTCATACAGGACGACAATAGGGCAGGACCTTTAAAGATTGCTGAGTCAATACATGTACGTATCTAAAAGAAACAGAAGGCTTTTCTGGATCAAGCTGAGGTGAAATTATTTGTGTAGTGAGTAGCATCTTTTCTGTTAGACAAAAGGAGCATGAGGTAAGCAAAATATTTTGCTAGTGCAACCAAGTTTATAAAACTGTGAAGTCTATATCATCCATATCCCAATGTCAGAACCCAGCACCTCATGTAGCACATACCCCCTGGAATAGACATAGTCCTGTTCTTTGTAATAAAACTGCTTTAAAATTGATACCAAGAACTGTGAACCAGTGCAAGGTGATACTTGCTCTTTCTGAGATTGACACTGAAACATTCGTTCTTCTGGATTCTCTGTTACCAACCTGGGCTTAATCACCAAACTCTGGTTACTGATCCTTTGCTGTTTACAATTTAATGAAAAAATATGAGTTTGTCTTCTGCTTCTGCTTGTACTCTTCTTGACTTCCACCACCTCTGGGACTCCTGCAACTAACTGTCCCTTTTCTAATATTATTTTCTAGGTGCTGTCTCATTCTGGGAGGTGCAAGAGAACCTACTTTATCCCAGTGGCTCCAATAATCTCGTTCTATCTGCATAATCTATTGGCTACTTAAAGGGGAACTTTTATGAAAATGAGAATTTAATATAAGCTTCATCATACTGAAATAAGAAACAATTAAAAATTCTGCATGGTTTCTGAAATAATCAAGTTTATCTTCACTGTCCCTCTCTCAGCATCTGTTTCTCTTCATTCTGTCTTTATGCAAGATTTGGGGGTCAGATATTCGACAGTTAGATCCAATATATCTTATAGGGGGGCTTCCTTCCCTAGCAGATGAATTAGAGTTCACTCAAATAACTGATTCCAGTACCTGTACAAACAAAATAACTGCCTTTTGCACAGATACTGCAGGTAGAGAGACTTGATGTCTTTGGATTTTAATAGATCATCTTCTAAGTAAAAGGAGCCCCCTATAAGATATATTGGATCTAACTGTAAATGAATATTCAATGCCCAACTCCTGAACGAAGCCAGAATGAAGAAAAACAGATGCTGAGAGAGGAATAGTGAAGCTAAACTTGATTGTTTCAGAAATGCTACAAAATATTTAATTGATTTTATTTAGAAAGTTTTTATTTCAGTATGCTAAAACTTATATTAAATTTAAATTATTGCTATTAGAATGATCAAAAATATCAAAAGTAAAAGTACCATTAGACACATAAAGATTTGCTGGTTTACTAAGCTTATTGTTATAATTTGCTGTCTATTCTCGGATGTTTACTAAGCTATTGTTATCATTTGCTATCTATTATTTAAACATTAAAAAAGCAAATAAAAAAAAATCACTGAAAATGAAAAATCTGCCTGTTTGGACAGCTCAAAACTAAAACCTGATTTGACATCCAGCTGGTAGGCTGAATATGGTTGAACTGAGAAATTGGCATCAGTAGTGGACAAATAATTTTCAAATGATCAGAATAAGCCTCATCAGATCAACAAAGTGATTATGTTGCACCCATAAACTGTCTCATTTGATGCAAATTTAGTCAGTAACTAGTCATTTGGTCTAATGCCAGGCTAAGATGCTTTACTTGAGTTGTAGCTGTTCTAGTGATACTTGGAAATTATATGAAGCTGGATCAACAAATCTGGATAATGATGCTGAGGTACAGTCACATGACGATTATGCAAACCTTCATCAAGCAAATGCAATACAAAATATGCGTATGATCACTGTGATTACCACCTGGCAAATAATAGCAGTGGTTGTGGATCCTGTATAGGCAGTTTACTAATTTTTAAATCTACACCTACAGTGTATGTCAGGTGCTGGATTATTCAACTAGGCATAGAATGCACCAGAGGCACACTAATGCACAATACAAGTCATTAAACGTTCCAAAATGTTGGAATGATAATATTATTCAAAATTATTATTCTAAAAATATTCAAACATTACAAGTATTCAAATTTATTTAAGAAAAACAGCATTACTAGTCCATATTTAGTGGATGTAGATGATAAGCAGCCATTCATCTAATTGACAACCCCCTAACTGTTCTGGGCAGAACCCCAAAAAATGCTACAGGTGATATCTTGCACTTCTAGCCTATGTGTGCCCGTGCCCTAAGCAGTGGTGTAACTAGATATTGCCGGACCCCACAGCAAATTATTTTTCAGGCCCCCAAAATGTATAGGGGTTGACCTGTTTTACCAATATTTATTGAAATTGTATCTGAATTAAGGCCTCATGAGGCCCCTATACCACCTGGGCCCCCCTGCTGCTTCCTCTGTAGTTACGCCCCTGGCCCTAAGCGTGGGTGACAAACAGGGCCAGATTTACATAAGGGGCACCCCTAGGCTGTTGTCATTTGTCACCCCTCCCTTTTATTTGCTTACATTTTCAAAATCAGGTCCAGAGCAATGGGGATTGCCGCACAGGCAATTTAAAAAAACTTTCATATCTTCTGCGCATCCCCAGTGTTTTTGAACCAACGTCGGTGTGGTTGGGCAGCATGCCACCCCCTAAAATCCTGCCGCCCTAGTAGCCACAATTGCTTGGGGCATAGCTGCATTTAATACTTTCATTTATATCATTTTATAGTATATATCACAGGATTCATAGGGAGAAACATTTTCATTTAATACCACTATTGCACCATGAAACATTTACTCTAGGACTGTTCAAATGCAAAGATAGTTTTACCATATCCAGTCTACTACAACCATAATATTAAATACATTTATCTAAACAATATATTGTAGAATATATATCTTCAATATAGAAATACAGGCATATACTATTAGTATGCTATCCTTTTACATAGCTCCAGCTTCTACATACTGTAGGTTATTCTCTCTTTGAATATATTACTACAAATTGTTAAAAAAATTTATGTCAGCCCATAGCACTTTCATAACACTTAAATTAGCCAAAGTGTGCTCCCATAACTCCTATTTAGCTAAAGAAGAGCCAAAGGAAAATATGTGCAATCGCCCTTTAGTGAATCACAGCACAAACTGGATACCTAATTTAATATCTTCACTGTTGAAAAAGTCAAGGCAATATTAAAGTAGTAAAAATCAAATAAAATATAGTGGAATTTAGATTCAATTTAGGTGATAAGGCATCAGTGTCATGCTGGATCTTTTCTGCCATTTAGACTACCTCTTCCAGGGCTAATGTGGCTTTACTAGTGACATTAATGAAGGTCTCAGTATAACAGTATGACAACTTGTGATAAAGACCCAACAAGTTTGTTCTTCCTAGGTTTTTCTCTGAAATGGCTAATGCTAAATAAGTAAAGTTTAATGATATCCTCGCTATAACTGCAGATGAATTCAAAAGTTAAAATTACATTAAAAATGACCTCTATGTATTTTATGTTGATCATTAACTAGGAATATTTCACACTGGAGATTTGTCATATTAAGGAGAATCGAAAACGCTTATATCAATTAACTATATTATATCTACAGTAATATCTTCATAGATTACTGAAATACATTTGATACTTAAAGTGCTAATATAAATCAAGGCTAAACCGCCTTTATAAAAAAAAAAAGCAAACAGCCACAAATGCACGGACTTTTCTGCTTATCCTCTGTAAGTAGTTGTTGGCAGTTTAAATTGTAATTACCTAGGAAGAAACCTAATATAATGGCAATCATAAAAAGTGTAATGAGAATTTATTAGTGAATTCAAGAGACATTTACTGAATAAGAAACTTAAGTTTGTCAGAATTCCAACATCGGAATTTTTTTCGTTTTGTGGCAAAGTTTTTTTGACACGCGCCTTTTTTTTTTTTTCAATTTAAGTTTTTATTGGAAATATTCAGTGGTACAAAAGAAGCAAAACATTCACATTCAGGAAGGGTAACACAAATTAGGCAAAAAGTCTGGCTATAGATGATATTGCATATACAATTACTGGATTAAACGGCACATGAGTAACACATGAGTAACATATCCGTATGTGGTAATCTTGTCCACCCCTGTGAAAACACAAAAACCGAAAGGATAGGAAGAAGAAAAGTAGGTGGGAGAGGGAAAGAAGGTGAGTCCAGGGAGAAAACCTCCAGCTGCAATAGGTAATTGTAGATCAAAGCGTAATAAGGGTAAGCAATGTGTCCTATCGAATAGTACGTTTAAATTAATAACAATGAGACCTTCCCTAGGTCCCTTTTAATACACTAATCTAGACATTACCGTTGTAGTGCCAACCCAAGGCAATCGATGACCGGATCGGATCCATATGGAGGGCCAGCTCCCATCAACCATCTCATTGTGTGTGGCAATGTCAAGAACGTCCAAAAGTCATTAATGTAAGCCAAGAGCTGAACACCACTTGCTTAATTATGACTATTCGTGAACTGTTTTTGAATGATTTGTTTAATCTTAAATAAACTTATTTAAAGCTATATCACAGTTTTGTATTTATCTGACTCCTTAAACTGATGCCAATAAAACCATTTTTGAATGTGTTTCTGTGTGGATATTATCTAATATCTCTCAAATCTTTCAGTTTCCTCAACCCTATGTAACTAATCTCTGATTGTGGGTGGTCCTTGCTGTTTTCAATACAGAGGTATTAGCGACTTAGCTGTGTCCAGCATGATAGGTGTGAGAGTCTTGCGAAATGCCCTTATTGGCCTAGTGGTGTGGTGTAGTAATAAGTTCAGGGGTTCATTTGGGATCTCTACATCTGTTATGTCTTTGATAAAGTCTCTCACCTGAGTCGCATAGTCAGTACATTATTGGACATCCCCAAAAGATGTGAGTCAGAGTGCCCCTATCTTTATTGCATCTCCAGCAAGTAGGAGGCAAATATTTAGAAATCTTAGCTAATTTACCAGGTGTCCTATACCATTTGCTCATGATTTTGTAATTGACCTCCTGCAATTTGCAACTGACTGAAGAAGAGTGCGTTAACGCAACTATTTTCTCCCAGTCCTCCTCCGCTAACGTAATCCCCAGCTCTTCCTCCCATTTACTTTTAAAAGCATCACTCGGGAGACTTTAATATGTTAAATACATTTGTATAAAAAGGATATTGTCCTCTGGGTAAGGTTTTTGGAACCCCAAAGGGATTCTATCTGTGTAGTGGATATTTTTACTGTACAGTGTACGTTTTGGGATAGAATAAAGTTTCTTATTTGTTCGAACCGGAATCTATCTATCTGTGTAAGTGGCACATTGGGGAATATATCCTCCCAGGAGAGAACTGCTGAATTAGCTAGCCGGGAAAAGATTCCTAGATGCCGTTTTAAAGTCCAATTGGCGTAAGGGCGTGGGTCCAGACCGGGGGGAAATTGGGATTCCCAAATATAGGGGTAAATCTTGATGGGGAGTTCACCCATTTCCCTGTTTGTACTAACTTATCCCATATTTGCAGGGTGTACATAAGCTTGATATCTATTTTGTCTGTAATGCGTCTGTCTGAATGAGTTAGCCAAGGCAGTGCCATGAGTGGTGTCTGTGATGATTCCTACTCTATATCTACCCAAAGTTTGCTGGAGCCGTGAAAAGTCCAGTCAAAACACCTGTTAATTTGTGAGGCTTTATGATATGCTTCCCAGTCCGGCAGACCAAGACCTGCCTTTAGTTTTGAAGCCGTCAATTTGGATGTAGCTATTCTAGGATTTTTACGGTTCCAAATGTATTGAATAACTGTCCTTTTTAATACCAGTAATATGTGTAGGGGGGGAGGATAGGGTATCGTTTGGAACAGATACAGAAATCTAGGTAGTATGTTCATTTCGGTGATATTAATCCTCCCTATCCACGAAAAAGAGGGTTTCTCCCAGGTCTTAAGGTCTTGTCTAACTTTAGTGAGAAGTCCTATATAGTTTGATTTAATGGTTTGGGCCGTCTGGGGAAAGACTTTTAATCCCAAGTAATAAATATAGGCTTGGGAATATTTAAATGAGAAGTTCCTCATGAGGTCTTCGTATTTCTCTTTGGGCATGGAAATGTTGAGTGCCTCCCATTGTGTTAAAATAATCTTAAAGTTGCTTAACTTGTTGAACCAATTGAATTCTTCTAGCAAATTGGGTAGAGATATATGTGGGCCTTGAAGAAAGAATAATAAGTTGTCGGCGTAAGCCGCTATTTTATGACATGTGCCCCCCTACCTGTATGTTCGGGTTCCCTCTGATATGATTTAAGAAACTTTCAATCGAAATTGCAAATAAAAGAGGGGATAGGGGGCAACCCTGGCGGGTTCCATTATGTATTTGAAAGGGTTTGGCTGAAGGAGCAGAGTAAAGGGTGAGGATCCACGTTAACATTTGTGGGCCTAGGCCCAGTATTCTTAAAGTTTCCTCTAGGAAAGTCCAGTCTACCCTATCGAACGCCTTTTCGGCGTCCGTTGAAATGATCATGAAGGGTATCTCCCTTTTCCATCCATAGTGTAGGAGTGCAAATAATAAGTAATAATAATAAGTCCACATTCAGGAGGTAAATATGTCTATATCCCCCTGGGTCATGTGTGTCTTTCCCTTTTTTATGGATGAGGGTAATATGTGCCTCTAGAGCATCTTTAGGAATGGGCTTGTCTATAGAAATGGAATTGACTGCTTCTGTTAGATGGGGAATTAGTAAGTCTCCGAATTCCTTATAATAGGAAATGGAGAAGCCGTCAGGGCCCGGTACTTTCCCAGTTTTGGCAACTTTTATAACTTGTAGGAATTCTAATTTCGTGATTGGAGCTTTCAAACTTTGAGCCTGATCGGGAGTGATTCTGCCTAAGCCTGTAGTGTTCTATGAGATGGATTAGTGGAGCCTGTTGAGGTGTCAATTCTTGGATCAAGTGAGAAATTAAAGTCTCCCCCTATAATATAGGTCCCTTCCCCAAAATCATTTAGGCTTTGTTCTCGGTCGGTGACAAGTATACAGAAGCCAAGGTGTATTACAGCCATTTATGTTTCCTTTTACTAAGAGAAATCTGATCTCACATCTGTTGTGGAAAATCCCAATAAAGTAGGTTCCGCTCTTCTTAGCCTGGATTGGTTTACTTATATGCAATGTAAACAATCCTTTGAACCTTAAGAGTGGAGTGTGTCCTGCTTTAAAATGTGTTTCCTGAACTAGCATAATTTGAGCTTTCTGCTTCTTCATTTCTTGGCTCAATCAATTTAAATGGGGTGTTCAAGCCCTTGACATTAAGAGTACCTTGACTTTAGCCATCTTGAGGTTAGGGGAGAGGGGAGCTGGCCTAAATCCGTCTGGTTCCTTGATCTGTGTGGCGGGGTAGGTTGTTTTTTGTAGTTTTTGCCCATGCTTGGGAGTTATATAACGCTAATTATCTGTGAATACATAGGGCCCGTAGCGTGAGCTACCACTGGTTGCGACTTCTCAGCTCCGCGCCACGCCCCCCCTCGCGCCTTTTTTTTTTTTTACGCATGATGCCATACAACTCTATGGCCATAATTTTTGCAGCGAAACAAGGCGAAAAAATTCGCCCATCCCTAACCTCTCAATGCCCATTTGGTATTACAAGTCTCTACTATGTAGCACAGGGATCCCCAACATGTTTCACCCGTGAGCCACATTTAAATGTAAGAAGGGTTGGGAAGCAACATAAGCATGAAAATAGTTCCTGAGGATGCCAACGAAAGGCCGTGATTGGCTATTTTTTTGCCCATATGTGGACTGGCAGCCTACAGGAGGCTCTATTTGACAATATAACTGTTTTTTATGCTTCCAAATCTTGCCTCCAAGCCAGGAATTCAAAATTAAGCACCTGCTTTGAAGCCACTGGGAGCAATAGCCAAAGGGTTATGGAGCAACATGTTGCTTACGAGCTAAAATACACATCTCTGCCCTTTTTTAAGGAATATCATTTCACATAGATGTATTCTATGAAAAAACTCATTCTTCCATGGAAATAAGGTGTCAAATTGAATACATCATTAGTGGGTAAGCAGAAATATATGAAACGGAGGTACCAAACTACAAGTACATGCAGTGCTAAATACTGCCGATAGGATTCGATTGGGGCCTTCTCTTCTAGTGATAGATTTGCTAGCCCCACAGTCACTGCAAGTCTTGAATTTTGTAAAGTTGCTTCAATGAAGAATCTGTCTTGGTAAATGCTAAGACATAAAGCATTGGCCTGTAGAATCATACTTGCTGCTCTTTAAATATGTCAGTATTGAATATGAGTGCAAAAACAGAGCAAGCTGTAAAAATGTCAGGCACAGGAAATTATAGAAGCTTTCCCTGATCACAAATATTGCTAAAAGGAGGTGGTATGCTTGAAAAAAAGTACAGGCTTATTGCAGGTTTTATAGAAATATTGTGATTGTTAGTGAGTGCTCCCACCTGTGCATGATGGCAGCTTGTGTTGTTTCCTCTACAAGATGAAAGGGAGCTGTAGTGGCATTCTCTTACTGACTTTTGAAATTAACGTTTCTATCCATAAATGTAGCTTTTTATTAAACCAGTTGATTTTAGTAGGATGCAGACGTTGAGTCTGACAAAGTCATTATGAAACTTTATTATATACTTTATAATGTACCCCCTGCTGTAATTTATAAAGAAGACTTGTGGCCTTGTGCTTTTATAGAGTTCACACAACTCAAAGGAGACTTCTAATAGCTTTATACATTCTAGTAGGGGGTACATTATGCATTATGATCTACAAATGCGAGTATATATGGTTCAGCGGTATTAAATGTGCAGTATACTCACTCTGTAACTGTTGGACTTGCCTTTTTCTTTAAGTGTTCCTCATGAAAGCTTTTAAAAATGGAAATGGGCTGTCATGCTGAAATAGAAACTGCCACAAGGGTTGCTTAGTTTATGTTCATCGCTGCTGACCTGCTTGCGATCAGTTGCCGACACAGTAAAAATTTGTGTAAAAAAAAAGTGTAACAATATATTTAAAACAGAACTAAACTAACTAATGAGAAATGTTCCATCCGTTACCCTTCATTATTCTTCCTCCCTGCTTCCTCCCCGCATAGTGCTTTAGTGCAAAAAGTGTCTCTGAATTTAAGTCTCACGTATCAATGCAGAGTAGCACAGAAGAGCTCAATGGTGCCATTTTACACGTCTTTGGTTTTCTTCTGAACCTCTTCCCTTTGGCAATTTACGGAGCCTTCCAGAGCACGCTCAGTTAGTGGTTCCTTTCTGAAGAAAACCAAAAATGTGGAATATTACGCCCTCGAGCTCCACTACGCTGCTGTGCATGGGTTCGCAAGACTGACATTCAGGGACACATTTTGCACTAATGCATTAAAGAGGGAGGAAGCAGGCATAGGGGCTATGGATGGCAGTGGATGGGTCTTTTTTCATTACTGGGGGTTAAGTTGTTTTGCTTATTACAATGCTATGGGGGTGAAATAATGTTGATTTACAAACCACCAGGTTTTTTCCTGGTGTGACTCTGGCCCAGTCCGACCCTGCATAAGGGCCATTACTTTGTGTTAAGGTGATGAGTTTTGATGATGTGTTTTATTTTTGGTTGGTTTATTTTTCTTTCCTTTTGGGATGTTTTGTTTGACTTTTAGAAGTATGGTTTGCCTTTTTTTAGTTATAAATTGTTCTGATCAGCCAATTATAATGAATGCATTTTCAGTTTGGCCCATGGGGAAATGGATATAGTATATAATTATATCAATAAATGGAAAAACAATCCCTGTTTGGCAAAAGGAGGAGGAGGAGTTGTTGGCTTTTTATGCATTGCACTGCCACATTAAATTAATTATATTTTAAATTATGCAGTGGTGAGCACAATATCCCCTGTTGTTATATTTTATACAGGAGCATTGGACAGCTCCATGTTGTAATGCAAGTAATGCAAAATATAGTCGTTCTAGACATGCCTAAAGAAGAACTAGAACTCAGTGAATCAGACAGGTAAGTGTAGGACTGGCCAGACCAGGGATTACTTTGACGTAGTTGGTGTAGTTGGCCAGCTTGAATATATGGCAATATATGAAACAAACATTTTAGAAGCTGCATGAACAAAATGTGTTAATTACATTGATTAACATGAGTATACCATTCAAAATAACAAATAGGGCCAAAACGTTGGAGGCACAGTGATGTTATAATAAATATTTTTGTGACTTTTGAAAAAATGGAGTGCTGGTCCCTCTTGAACATTTACATACATTTATTTGACCAAGCACCCGAAAAGTGGTGACGGCGTGCGGGTACCACTCATATTATTATATATATTTATATATATATTCATCTCTATTAGAACTGTTAAAGGGTCATATCTCCAAACTTAGTAAATAAAATACATTTGATGTATTTCTCCGCTCTGTGACCAACTATATATTATATACAGTATATGGATTCCAATACTATTAACACTTTGATTTTCCTTGCAGCATATTGAGTTTTTCCGAAATCAAGAAGGTCCCATCTATAGATGTATCAACAGTACTTTGTAAGTTGGTATCTTTATTAGTCCAAACACAATGTTGAACATGAAGCATCTGACGTCTATGAAAAAAATCTATGGTATTTTTGTGAAAGACTGTGGTTTCTGTAGAAACCTTTCCTCTCTTTTGTCCTATTCTATCTGCAGGGTATTGACAGCTCTGACAAGACTTTGATTATTTAGTCAGCAGGAGTCTGAGGCTTGTCACTTGTCAGGTGTGAGCAGGCAGTCACGCAGTTGATGAAACAATTGGAAGGAGATAGGCTGAGCGTGAGGAGGATCAGGGTCATCAGGCCTGCAACGTTCTGCTGTCTACTAGGGGAATAGTTTACACCCTCATTAATAGCTCAAATCAGTCACAGAAAGGGAGAGAGTGGAACAAAATTGAACTAGGTGAGAAAACTTGAATGTAACTATCCAGTGGATGAAATAATTTGCTACCTGAGAATGAAATGTAGAAAAGGTATGTGATTGCATGTTCCTTTCCATTGTGATTCCAGTAAAATAAAGAAGTAATTTAAAGCACATGTCATATTAGACATGGGTTAATATTAATATAATATTTCAGGCCTTAACTACTTAGCATGCATTTACTACTACTTAATATGCATTTAATAGGGTATAAAACAATACACGGGTAAATACCAGCTCAATAGTTAGCTTGTGCCACTAAACAAATACATTATATAGAAATTAAAGGGCATGTAAATTCTAAAATAGAATAAGGCTAGAAATGCTGTATTTAGTATACTAAATATAAACATGAACTTACTGCACCACAAGCCTAATCAAACAAATAATTTATGCTTTCAAAGTTGGCTACAGGGGGTCACCATCTTGTAACTTTGTTAAACATGTTTGCAAGACTAAGACTGTGCACATGCTCAGTGTGGTCTGGGCTGCTTAGGGATCGTCATAAACAAAGCTGCTTGAGTTCTGCATGGCTGGGAAGTAAGCCATGCTGCTCATAAGTATGATTGTTTCCCTGCTCAGCAGTTAGGGACCATCTGACAATTTCTATCCATAGCAGTAAATGAAGGGAGAATTTCACTGCAAACAGTCCGGTTTCTTATAAAAACGGTACACATTTTTTAATTAAAGTATATTGGAGATAGGTTTCTTTTTCATTAAAGAAAGTAAAAATGGGATTTTATTTTTTTGCATTTACATGCCCTTTAAGTAGTATTACAGGAGCATGGGCATTTTATTTATAATGCAAAGACCATTATGGCCATTTAGACTCTAACACAGCTAGACAACATTAACTGCCTACTTAGCCCCACTAAGTAAATAATGCTGGCATAATTACATTATGTATTATAATATGTGCAAAAAATAAATAAATTATATAGTATATATATATATTTATTTAATGTTTACATGATTTTGCATTCTGGATAACAGGTCCAATACCTGTATATAGTATATTTAGAAATCATTAATTGTGTGACTAGAAAGAAAGATTGATTCTTTTTATGTGTAACACAGATTATTTTAATTACATTGAAAAACACTATCATGCCCTAATAGATGAACTTATGTGTTATTCTCCTTTATTAAGATGGAACTCTTTTATACACAAAACCCATGACCCTTCCAAAGGTACTGTTCCCTAGCCCCTAATCCTTTTAAACCATAAGCGCAGTCTAACCTGAGCTCACCTGGCTGATTTTTCACTAAGAACACATAACTTGAGTGACAGATCCAGCTGGGGATCATTTCACCAATATCCTTGGCTTGAACTGCTGTATCTATAATAGAGTGAACAGCTGAAATCATTATTTGGAAAAGCAATTGAACCATTCTTTATAAGAATGTTATTTCCACATTTACAATCAATGTTCCTGCATAGATGGATATGTGGTGCAGAACTGACGGTGTAATAAATAAAGAGCTCTGCAGAGCCTACAGGAGAGGGATGAATGACACAAACAGATCAATGGACTATCAGCAATGGTTTCAATCTATTTTATTGTTATTCATGCCATCATGCAATCTAAAGTATTAAAATAAATGACTGCAAGCTATTGATGTTTTTTGAGACTTGATTTACCTCCTCTACAACAAGTGATTAAGGAGTTTAACTTAAAATAATATGCTTAGAAAACAAAGGCCCTGTCTAATTATTAGGGCTTGGGGAAATATAAATGATGGCATAAACCATTGTTGTGTCTGAGGTCATAGCTTTGGAAATTTACTACTGCTCTGCTCATAATTTGCTTTGTCATTTGTTCTGTACATTTCAATGTCTTGCAGATGCTTCCATCTTGTCAGTAGAACTTTTATTTTCTTAGATTAGACAATAGCGTATTTTGGTATACAGTAGTTTACCTTGAGCGCTGAACACAAGCTTCCCTGCACACAATAGATTTGTGATTTTTTTTCATCAAGTTATTCAGTTATGTAGAAATTGTTTTATACCAAAATATTGGTTAAAGAATAGAATGCAGTCAAACAAAAATACACGGACAAAACTCAACAACTACTCTGACATCATGAACAGAATTGTAGGTTAATACGTAAACAAGGCTTTGATAAATAGAAAATGCAAATTATAATACAAATTATAAATATTCAAAATACAAATACAAAATCTACCAGAGTGGGGAAAAGTGGACATAAAATCAAAAGCCTATTTAATTTATACTGTACCTGTGTGAATATAGCAAGATAGATCCACAGCAATGAAGGAATCTGTACCCTCAGGTCTTAAAGGGCATGTAAAGTCAAAAAAATAAAATCCCATTTTTACTTTCTTTAATGAAAAATAAATCTATCTCCAATATACTGTAATTAAAAAATGTGTACCATATTTATAAGAAACCTGACTGTATGCAGTGAAATTCTCCCTTCATTTACTGCTGTGGATAGGAATTGTCAGACGGTCCCTAACTGCTGGGCAGGGAAACAATCATACTTATGAACAGCAGGGGGAGCCCCCACCTTACTTCCCAGCCATGCAGAACTCAAGTAGCTTTGTTTCCCTGTAGAGCAGTCGGTGACTGTATAGAGATTTCTATTGGCACGCCACCGAATCGTTACGTTGCATTAAACATGCAGGGCTTGGCCCGCTTGCATGGAGTCCTGGTCTTTTCTTTTCTAACAGTCTTCATCAAGGGCTGCCACTCCCTTTCAACTGTGCACCGGACCAAATGTATTTTGAGAGGCCATGGTGTGCTGGTGGAAATTGGACCCTAAGCAGCCCAGACCACACTGAGCATGTGCACAGTCTTGGTCTTGCAAAGATGTTTAACAAAGTTACAAGATAGTGACCCCCTGTGGCCAACTTTGAAAGCATAAATTATTTGTTTGATTAGGCTTGTGGTGCCAATTTTTCTGGTCTGAGTTTTAAAGAGGAAAACACCATCTTAAACTTGGATTGAAAGGGGCTTCACATTGCATTCACTTTATGAGACACCCCAACCTGAAATAAAGGCTTACTCTTGAATAAAAAAAATGTTAAAAAAAAGCTCAAAAAAGGCAAAAAAATTTAAACCATTAAATTATCTGTTAATGTGCTGAACAAATGAAAAGATGTATATAATTTGCAGTAGTCTCTGGCACACCATAGGTCTTCTGTTTTCATTGACCTTGCTGATAATTAATAAATGCACTGGAATTTGAAGGACCCCTGGAGTGCTGCTGTGGTTTTATTCAGTAATCAGGGATTTGGATTGGGATTGGAGAAATGAAAGACCACTGGAGCAATACATTCTTTAATGTACTATGGGCATTCTCTAACAGTACATACACACAGGGCCGGATTTACATAGCAGGCACCCCTTGGCCCGCTGTCATTTGTCACCCCTGTCCACTCCCTTTTATTGTTGGTTCCGCAGCAGAAAGCCCCAAAAGGGCATCAGTGAACACAGGAATCCACAGGGGTTCCTGATTGACGAGTATGTACAACTCCAAAGCTCTCACTGTAAAAAAAACCCTTCTGAACATATAGCTGGAACCTCCTTTCTTCTGATCAGAATGGAAGGACCTACTGGTAAATAAGATCCAAGTTTAGCAGAAGGAAGAGGAACTCCAGCAGTATTACTACAAACAACTTTTTATTCCAGGCAGTGGTAAACACAACATGTTTCGGGTTCAATACCCTTTATCAATTATCATTCACTGCTGGAGTTCCTCTTCCTTCTCCTATACTTGAATCTTTTGCAGCAGTTGCAGCACAGAGCAACTGTTAAGGAATTGGACACATATCATTTGGAAAAGCTGTGCTAACCACCAGGGGCGCTCCACCAATGAGGCGAGTTGAGACACTCGCCTCAGGCGGCAGCGCCCCCCTGGTTGCCAGGGGCGGCAAAAATGCCGCTCCTGGTAACTAAGAGCCGAATTTCCGGTTTTCAAACCGGAAATTCGGCTCTTCTAGTGCAGAGAGCGCTATTGCGCTCTCTGCACTAAGCGTCGCGGACCGCCCCTGCCCTCTCCGGCGCTATAAAGGTTAGTGCCGTGGGGAGGGGTGGGGGCGGCGAAAGAAGGCCGCCTCAGGCAGCATTATAGCCAGAATCGCCCCTGCTAACCACCATCCCCCTCTTCTATTTGGACTACTGGTAAATGAAGCATTAGCGAGATTAATAATATATGATCCCTTTATAAAGTACATAGTTATAATATCACCCCTCAAGTGCCTTTTCTCCAGAGTGAACAACCCCAACTTGGCCAGTTTTTCCTCATAGCTGAGCTTTTCCATACCTTGTATTAGTTCAGTTGCCTTTCTCTGGACCCTCTCTAATTCTCTAATGTCCTGTTTGAGTGCTGGAGACCAAAACCTTAAAGGGATACTGTCATGGGAAAAAAAATTTTTTTCAAAATGAATAAATTAATTGTGCTGCTCCAGCAGAATCCTGCACTGAAATCCATTTCTCAAAAGAGCAAACAGATTTTTTTATATTCAATTTTGAAATCTGACATGGGGCTAGACATATTGTCAAATTCCCAGCTGCCCCAAGTCATGTGACGTGCTCTGATAAACTTCAATCACTCTTTACTGCTGTACTGCAAGTTGGAGTGATATCACCCCCTCCCCCCCCCAGCAGCTAAACAAAAGAACAATGGGAAGGTAACCAGATAGCAGCTCCCTAACACAAGATAACAGCTGCCTGGTAGATCTAAGAACAACACTCAATAGTAAAAACCCATGTCCCACTGAGACACATTCAGTTACATTGAGAAGGAAAAACAGCAGCCTGCCAGAAAGCATTTCTCTCCTAAAGTGTAGGCACAAGTCACATGACCAGGGGCAGCTGGGAAATTGACAAAATGTCTAGCCCCATGTCAGATTTCAAAATTGAATTTAAAAAAATCTGTTTGCTCTTTTGGTGAACTATCTGAAAACAACTGAACTGTAAAAAAAAAAGTTTTTGAAGTTGAACAACCCCTTTAAGGTTATAAGTGGCTTGTATATTTTTACATCCCAGGTGCATGACTGCATGCCACTTAGCCACCCAGATTGCCAGTTTGTCACGATCATGTTGCAAGGGTGCAACTTTCTGGATGGAATTAATTGGGCTGCATAGTTTTGAGTCATCTGCAAACACTGATACACTACTTACAATACCCTCCCCTATCCATGTTCTTATTGAACCCAAAAGACCTTAGTTTAGTCGTTTGTGGGGCACTGTATCAAATGCTTTAGCATAAACCAAATAGATCACATCTACTGCCACCCCCCACTGTGCAGCATTTTACTTACCTCATCATAAAAAGCAATCAAATCTATCTGACGTAACCTATGCTTCATAAAGCCATACTGCTCATAATGCCATTCACCAGGATACATTTTGAATGTGATCCCTTAACAAGCCTTCAAATAATTTGCCCACCATAGACTTACTGGCCTGACGCCCGAAACATGTCGTGTGGATATCAATAAATTGCACATTGGCAGTCATCCTGCATATTGTCCTTTTGTCCTCCAATTTGAATTTATACATTGGTATACATAGGTGCATGGACGGAGCACCTGAGAGACAGCTGGACTAGCTGCATTACACTTATATGTGTATAAACTACTGATTGAAAGACTTACTGGCCTATAATTTCCAGGCTGAGATCATAATCACTTTTTAAATACAGGAAATCAGCTTTCCTCCAATCTATAGGTACCATACCAGATGAAATTGTATATGAAAAAATTAGAGGCCTGTCTAAAACCAAACTACGCTCTGTTAGTTCCCAAGAGTGCATTCCATCTGGTATTTTATCATGAAAAACTTTTATAGCATTGCATATTCTGATAACTTTCTTCCATTAAGATATGGAGCTAAAGTTTCTCATGTTCCGTGTCTTTTCATCCTTTAAAGAGCTGTCCACACTTCAGCTACTTCCAAACATGGCACACTCATTGACACATTTTACAGCATCTGTTACTTATATTTTATAAACATATGGCAAGAGAACTTGATGAAGGTAATCTTATATATGAGATCTAACCATATTCATTTATTGGACAGTAGGTTATATGACTTGGGTTACTGGGTCATAGCACTGTCTGAATTAGAAATGTGGCTGAAACACAGATGGGTGGTCCCCTCTTTAAATAGCTACATACTGTATATAAATGCAATACTTTTTTTTCCCTTCTACTTTGGTTGGTTGAGAAGATTTAAACCTGAGAGACCGAAATTAACCAGCCACTAAAACAGGAAGAAGCAGCTCTAAAGCAAATATATGATAGCTATAATCATTGGTCCACAGCATGGCTTGCACTGTTAAAAAATTGGTAAAAAATTACTAAGAATGTTTAAAATGACTAATTCAAAGAAATACATGCAGAGAGAGAGAGAGAGAGAGAGAGAGAGAGAGAGAGAGAGAGAGAGAGAGAGAGAGAGAGAGAGAGAGAGAGAAAACACAGCATATACATCATCAACATTGACTCAAATAATACACTCTAGAAAAACCTCAATACCTCTCCTCTGGCGTCAAGCTCTGCTCTGCCCAAATGAAATAATTTAGACATCTTAAATGCAGCTATAAATCAAGAGACTGTCCTTTCAAAGAGTCATTATTAATCAATTTGTAGTGTAGTGTACTTATATACAGCACACTTATCTTCTGACTAAATTGACCATAGTGTGTGAATGTGAAATGGACTTTAGACTGTAAGCTCCTTTGGGACAGGGACTGATGTGAATGATGTATAATCTCTGTAAAGCTCTGTAGAAATGTGTCTAGGCTATATAAATAACAGTAAATAAATAGTTTTTAAAATGTAAAATTGCAAAATTATTTTACTTGATATTTTTACATATAATATACCTGTTTCTTGAATGTACATTTTTTTGAAGGTTAACAAGTGTCGGCAGTGAAGCTTCTTAGTATGGAGTAAATGCAAGTCGAAAACTGGTGCTAGACCCTTGGTTGCAATCAGTTGATAGCATATTGTATTTTAAGTTTTTTGTGGCTTCTATCATTTTTCAATTTATTTTTTTGTGACATTTCCAACACACTTCTCTTGTTGTTGTACAATTTAATTGATGAAATAAATGGTTACGGTTTTCTTGCCATTGCCCATTGAGATTGATCTGTATCCACTTAAGACAATAGTCATTTATTGCTTTATGTTTCAGAAATATTTTTAATACAGTCACTGATCAGTCACAGTCACATCTCTGCATTCTCAATGTTTCTTGAAGCTAATGTTTTCTTACATTTTAAAATACAGTTCTTTTAAACTGTAAGGTCTGCTTTCCAGTACATGGCAGTAGTTGCTGGTACAGATTCATTTAGAAAAACTTGAGCAAGGTCCAAAAAGAAGGAAAACGAAAAAAGAAGGAAATTGGAAAAAGAAAGAAAAATGTCACTTGGACATGGACTTTAGTCTTTTTCAACCCAATTTAGCTATGTAACACTGTTTTTGCACCCTGCCCTAAGACAACTTTTTTTCACTCTTTGAAGGGAATGCAAAGTGCCTTGTTCTGTAGCAGCACTTCTTGCATTTAAAAGGATGGTGTTCAGTACCTGGGCATCGACTACATCTCCCGTAGTTTGTGTGCTATTCAGACGTGGATACTGTACTAGATAGTACCAGGGGCAACGTGAAGCAGACAGGCCTGGATTTGTGGAGAGGCCACCAAGGCCCGGGCTTAGGGTGGCAGGATTTTAGGGGGCAGCATGCTGCCCAACCACACCCACATTGGTTCAAAAACACTGGGGATGCACAGGAGATATGACTGTGCGGCAATCCCCATTGCTCCGGACCTGATTTTGAAAATGTAAGCGAATAAAAGGGAGGGGACAGGGGTGACGAATGACAACAGCCTAGGGGTGCCCCTTATGTAAATCCGGCCCTGGGAGCAGAGAGACCTGAACTTATTGCCTGCCTGTGGATTCAATTACAGAGCTGCATTTGCTCAATATCAATGCATTCTGCACTTTGCACAGTCTACACATACACCCTTGGGAAGAAGTGTCTTTAAGGCTTTGAAACTTTGAAAAGAGGCCTACAGACTTTTATTACTGCTCTTTTTCTGGCTTTTTTTCTGTGAAATTTTTTTTATACTCCTGCAACCTTAATGTTACATGATTATTAGGTTTTCTTACCATAAAAACCCTAATAATTACCCTAATCCCAGCCGACCCAGTGAAAGACCCTGAGCTGTATATAAGACATGGGGTGGGGCCAGCTGGAGGAATGTAGGAATGTCAACTTGATGGTAGGGATGGATCACTGCTGAAAATACAAGAAGGTTGCTAGCCATAATGTAAAGCCATCCTGTTCTAGAGTATATGAGTATATGAGTACTTTGCCATCAGTTCTTTGTTTGTAAGCAGAATTATTTGCTTTACCATACCCAAGGTGAGAGTATGATGGTACCTGGTCTTGTCACACATCACTGTAGAGTGACTCAGCCAAGAAATGAGTATCTCAGACAACATTACTGACAGGGTTACAAGATCATGGCATAATGTCAGTCTTGGAAAGCCATCTTGTTGTATCACCTGCCTAAGCCTTTTAGTATTCTAGACAGTTTTATGCAAATGTTGATATTATTAAGGTGCAGTACCTCCTTCACTTCTTTTGCTCAGTTGAAATGTGTAAATATACAATTGTTTACAAACAGTATTTCTCTATATTAAAGTGAGTCTAAAAAAAATCATGTTTATTATTGTTCATTTGCTTATAAATACTCAAGTCCAATAAGCAAAGCAAGCACTGTATATATATATATATTTGCCTTAACAGAAAGAAGGTTTGTTTGTTAAATCAATGTCCAAAGTTTGAATTGATATAATTGTTGTAATTGACTGTTAATTAATTCCCATGGTGCTATATTTTCTCAGCCTATCCGATTTACACGTGTCCAGAAGGTCTGAATAATTTATATAGCATCCAGAAGATTGCAATGAAAGAAATGTTTCGATTACATCATAAAAGAGCTGCTCTATAGATTAACTCTTCTAATGCCAGAATCAACTTTTAGAGCGTCAATTCATCTAACATGTTGACATTAAAATAATTGATGAAGAATTTAAAACAGACATCACCTCAGATATAAGCGCAAGTCACTGACTTCTTTCTTGTTTATAAGTGAACCAGTGAAATGTACCATAAATATTTATGTGTGCAGGTTCATTAAATATATATATGCCTACATAGTTTAATTTATCATTGACTTTATTAGCTTTATTGTCACATTCAGCAGTGAGGTTGACATTTTTATGGTCAAAATGAATAACAGTGATGGAGCAATAATGTACTTTAGCCAGCCAGCTCAAACCATGGTTCATCTGGGTTTTTAACCATAGTTACTGTAAGCATGTTCTTATCACCGATTCCTTTCCAGTTTTCAATTTCTTTATCATATGCATAATGAAAATACTTGTTACTATGTTAGAACAAACATCATTATATATGCTGTAACTATGCAGCCAGAACCCAGTCCTGTTATGCTACTAGGGTAATTTGTGGCCTGCATGGTATCATTAGGTTCTACAGAGAAAATATACTGTATACTTTATAAACGGTGCAGCCCTGAAGCTTTCACCAACAGCTGATTTTCAATCAATCTGGCAGCATTGTCAGTGGCCTCAGGATTTCAGTCTGAGTGACAGCAAACAGATGGTGAACGAATGAAGCTGTCAAGTCAGTTGATGATCTCCTCTGAGTTATGTGCAATGACAGTTAAGAAAGAATTGCTGCCCAAGGTGATCTCTTGTTTGACTCTAAGGCTTTTAAGTATACTCACAAAAAGCTGTGTCAGAAATTTGCCAAGAGGGCACTAAATTCTGAAATTAAATTGCTATCCCCTTAAGTAGAATAATGGAAATGCTGAATTAGAAGTTCACTTGTTTAAAAATCCACAGGGAATTGTAAGGCATCAGTCTCTGAGTACAAAGAAATATCTGCAGTGATAGTGAAGTGATCTTTTTCTTTAGGGTTTCTGTAATTTCTGTCTTGTAGGTGTAGTGAATTCTAGTACTTGGCTTGATACTCTGTAGAGCTTAGTAGATGTGCTCCAGGCGGTATAAGGTGATGCAACCTTGGAGACAGTACTGTTACTTAATAACACATCGGCAGGACAAACTATATTAGTTCAGCTGGGATATGGAGGAGGAATTAAAAAGTAGAGAAACACACACCTGCAAACTTTCTGAATTTAGAATAAAATAATAGAGAAGATAATAAAGTTACATTGAAATTAAGGATATACTGTATATACTTGAGTATAAGCCGTCCCGAGTATAAGACGAGGTGCCTAATTTTACCTACAAAAGCTGGGAAAACAAATTTACTTGAGTATAAGCCTAGGGTGAGAAATGCAGTAGCTCCTAGTAAGTTTCAATAATCAAAAAACCCTTCTTAAAAAAAATTTCTGCAGGCTGTAGCATTTGCTAAAGTCTGTTTGACTGAATTGGCTCATATTATTATTTATTTTAGTCAGCAGACAGATTATTATCAATATAATTCATTATATAATTTGAGTGAGTGAGTGAAAGATTTGCAATACAAGAAAAAATACAATAATCCTGCCTGTTATGGCTGGTTAGTCTTTCGCTGACTGCATTTCTCACTGTCTGCCAAATATATAAGACATATATAAGATATAAAAATGTAAAAACATTCGGCAGGATAGGTCAGGGTTAGGTCAGATTCGCATCCAGAACCACATCCAGTGGTAAAAACATTGTGCAGGTTCATCGCGGTGCAGCGTTTGTCAAGCAGTAGGGGACTGTTGCTCGCTCAGTCCACGTCCACTCAGAGGCGCAAACACCACAGCCACGTGCAGTGACGTTGTGCGGAGATGAGTGGCATGTGATGACGTCATTGCGCACGACCAGGAAGATGTTCGTACGGGGCCGGTTCCCTCTACTTTCCCTTCTGAGTCTTTTCGGGGATCGATTATGAGCAAAGTTGCGGGGCACGGGACACTGGTCAGTAGCTCAGACATTTGTGAAGCAGTAGGAGGCTGTTGCTCGCTGACTCGAGTATAAGCCGATGTAGACCTTTTCAGCACATTTTTTGGTGCTGAAAAACTCGGCTTATACTCGAGTATATACGGTAGGTGAAAAAATCAATAATGGGAACATTCAGTAGAACTTACCCTGCAGTGTAGGGGTTGAAACAAACTTATTGCAGCTTTCATTTAACCATAAGTCCATGGCATTGTTATACTGTCAACAGATGTGTGAAAGCAGTTATTATCCAAATATATTGCTCAGCTATAGGAATTTGAATTAGCATACATTTTCTGTTATATAATCCAAGCGCTATGCAGCAACTGAGGTGGCCCTTTAAGAGCACAAGATATCACGCAGTCTCTCAGTTTCACATGATTATTTGTCACTTGTGCATGTCTCTAATAACAAGCAGATTTTCCTTTGTGGCAAATAACAGTATAAACAGTCATGTCTTGTTTGCTTTGCACCTCATTGTCTGCCTAGAAGAAAGCACTGAACCAAAATAGTCTAGGTATAGGACAATTTGTGCCTTGCATCACCGTATATAAAATGCATTAATGTGAAATGGGAAAATTTGTAAAGCTACCTCCACTATTAATTACAGAAGAAGAAAAAGGGGTAAAATGCTGAAAAAGTTTGCAGTTAAGAACAGTGATCCACTGCCATGGATCACAGAAGTCACTAGGATAAACCAAAAAGATAAAGCTTATGTCCCAGCATTTTTTTTATCTTATTTAATATAGGCCGGAAATATGAAGACAGGTGTCAAGAATTTACTAGGTTTATTGTCCTCAATTCAAACATGTCTATGTCTATGAAGTTAACCTAAAGGTACCCTCTTAACTTGTTTTTGAATAGTTTGATTGCATATTGCTAACCCTCATTCATCTTTAAAAAATTAGCAAATGAGCTCCTTGAAGTGAATTAATCGACTGAAGTAAAGGCAATTCTTTTTCCTAGGATTGAAAAAGTAGTCCCAGCTGGAGACCCAAACAGCTGTTATATTTTTCAGTTCCATTCCTACTTATAGACCAGGGTCCAAATATATTACAACCGATACCGTCTCATTGTCTTAGCCCAAAACAAACAAAACCTATAATTAATCTGGATTTTTTTTTTTGTCAAGTTCTAGCCAGAAATCTTTTCCAGAATGACCTCGGTCCTTCCAATACATTTGAACACATGAAATATTAAAAATTCTGGACTTCCAACTCTAAACCCTGATGATGAAGCATGTGAATAAATATAAGTCCAGAAAATGTTCTTTTGAACTCTAAGATAAGAGATACTTGGGTGCAGTTCACTTTGTAGATCAAATAGTCATGTCAACAGGATACAGATTAACATGGGGCTTATCACTGAAAAATATTTGTAGCAAAACAATGGTTTAGGCTATCAATACATTTGCTATGACAATTTCCCTTAATCACAGACAAAATCTTTTTTTCTGATATATAATTGTATTTCTGAATCAAACATTGTCACTTTTGCAGTTTTTGTTAATCGGTAGAAATGAAAGGGGCAGTATACTGTCTTGTTGAACAATGCCAAGGTCCGCTATAACATATACTCTGCCTGGCAATTTAGTATATTGTGAAGTCAGTGGGACTTAAGGACTAAGCTGAACTAAAATCCTATTACACAAGGTTATGGAAATTTTCCAAATTTCCTTGTGCCTAAACCATGTATTAGTTGTATTACTAGAATTGGGACTATTAAGAAGGAAACCTTTGTTAGTTCGTTCCTCATTTGTGTAGACAGACAAAAAACAACAGTTCAGAATCTCTGCTTTTTCTCTGTTATCCTCAACCAACTGAACTTCTCTGATATTAAGGGTCCCACCCCTTCCTGCTTAATTTTTCTACTATTTACTATAATTTCGGATCCTTTTTAATCCTTGTTGAAATGCCCTATTCATCTCAACTTTAGCTTGTCTGATTTAGCTTTTTTGCATGATTTATTGGCCTCCTTGTACCTGATAAACGTTTCAGCTGTCCTAGCTAAATTGAATTCCTTAAAAGCACATATTTTCTTACTCACCTCAACACCAACACTTACAGATGCAGCCACTTTGGTTGGTCTGTTTGACACAGAATAACTAAACACAGATATCCCATTTATCTCATTTAACACAGAAAACTGTGACACAACATCCCATCTAATTAAAGCATTCACCATTGTGAACAATGGTGCTTTGGTATGCTAATGAAAAGGTTAAATGCATTAAATGAGTTAAGATAACTTTAGATAACACAGTTTCTTCAATTAACTCTGAGTCATGACGCATTTAACTCACAAATCCAAGTGGCTTCATCTGTACAGTATATCAAACCAAAAAGATTTAGTTTTGTAGCAATCTTTCTTGCTTACAAGGGGGATACAGTATAGTGACATGCATATTTATTAGGCAGCATTCCTTTTTTGCTCTGTGTTTAACCCTGTGAAAACCATTTTCCAGTTAATATGTTGCAGAGATGCCCTTATACTGGCACAGTTTGCACATCTAAAATAGTGTTTTAGTTACTGCCTTTTAGTGTTGCCTCTGCAACATAGTCTCAAGGGAGACCATGTTATGATCACTTTTCCCTAAATTCTCACCAATGTAAATGCTAGAGATGAGTTTGATATTATTAGTTATTAGAGAGACATTCCTAGTAGGTTCTTGAATGAGCTGAAATAAAAAGTTGTCATTCAGTATATTTACAAACCTGCTAGCTTTTTCTGACTTGGCAACCCCATTAACCAAGTCAGTGTCTGGATAACTGAAGACGACCAAAATAATAACTTAACCTAGTTGTGAAGCCACCTCCATTTGTTATAACAGCTGGGCCTCATTGTCGTTCATACAAGGTGATTTGTAGCATACACCAATAATAATTTTCTTTGTAACCTTTTTCCCCAGTCAGAAATCTCTACCCACAAGGATTCAACACCATCACCAGGGCCATCCATGGATATTTCTATAGAGCATGGCTTTAATTGCATATCAACTCTCCTCTACCTTTTTTAAATCCCTCTGTCCCTCATAAAAAAAGGGTGTAATCATATATAACCACAGTCACATGTTTCATCCCCCAGGTCTTAGATATATTATATCATAACATGCAATTCATTCTTACTCTACCATCTTACCTGACAAACTTGCTGGACTTTTGTTATAGTCTTTGGATTCAGGTCATTTTGTGATTGACTCTAGTTGATTCCTATCATGATGTATCTTCTAAAGAGCTATTCATTCATGAGTTTTGGTATTGAGTTTTGGTATTACATGATTCACACAGAACATGTTGCACCATGGCAAAACATAACTGCAAAACATTGCGCAGCGTTTATGTTTGCAGAAATAGTTACCTAATCACCTGTAAAATTGGTGGTGCATAGTGAGACATGGGAGCCAGCGGAATCAAATGTATAAAGTACGCTCCAGCTTTATATTTATTTTGTAATTATTTGTAGAACATTCTGTTTCTAATATGCCAGTACACAAGGGACACATTGATAGTGTATAATACTGTAGGTCTAAAGTACATTGAATCTGCCACTCATTCATGTTATTTGCCACTGCTCCGTGCTTAAAACATTAGCATTGGAGTGGGTCAAAGGGGGGCCGCATCACTAGTACAAATAGCAGGGTAGCGCCCTGTGCACTAGCAGAGCTGAATTTCTGGGTTAAAACCAGAAATTTGCCTCTTAAAGTTACAAGAGTCGGCTTTTTTGTGGCCCTGTGTATATGGCATTAACGGTGACATGCTAATTTTACTGTAATAATGTTTTTGTTTATATGGGGCTATTATGCTATTTAATATTGATATTATCCATAGAGCTTTTGTTTTGAGGTATTATTGTAATAATATTATCACCCACATTTCTGGTGCTGTGGTATTAATCATCTGTTCACAATACAGTATCTGTTGGTGGGGAAAATAACACAGTAAAGTATGCAGGGATAGTATATTGTGTGAGCAAAACATTCTTTCTCATCATGGAAAATGTAAATAATACTAAATGCTCAGAATATCAGAGTCATTCAATATAAAGAGCTGCAACATGTCATAGCATACAATTCAATTCAAGGCGCATTCGCTGTCTTAATGGCAGGGTAAGTATGTACCAGTAAAGGTAAAAGTAAAATCCACGTTTATTGAATCATTTAAAAACATGTGAAAATTCAAAAATGTATGAGCGAGGCAGGGGAGTGCATGGCTCTACGAGTTTCGTGACTATAATGGTCACTTCGTCAGGAGCCAAAAGCGCCCCCTGCTGGCAACATATTTATACACACATTAAAAACACCAGGTGATTCCAGCAATATAATTAAAAACTTCATAGTCACAATAACGTCAATCAGTTAATAAAATGCATACAAGTTGGACATAAATATTGATTTGCATATTAATTGGCATGTTCATTTGATTTACTTTAATTCAATTGAATTAATCTAATTTAATCCAAATCAAACATGTCATAGCATCTATTCTTCACTACCGGCTTTCTCCCTCTTATTGTACCGAGAATTGGCCATTTCTGTATTTTCTCCTCTCATTGGTACCATCAGGTTGTTTTTTTACCAGTTCTGCAAGATCACTGGAATCTATCACCTGCCAAGGCGACTATATTTAGATGCGCTGGTGGGACTTAGCACTCAACTGCTGATTCTCCTAGAGTGGTAGGCAATATTACTGCAAATCAGAATTCTTCCTTTATGTATCTTTTAATCAAAAATAATCTAGCAAACATTTCTTTAACCAGCCTTCAGTGACAACATTTGTTGCTCTATGAAGTCACATTAAACATATATGTGTCAAGTGGCAACATGACCAAATTCTGCTTTATACAGTAACACATAACAACCAATAAGCACTTAGATTTTATTAGAATATGGTGAAAAAACACTGAAACTGAAAAAACTGATTTTGAACACTGGCAGAGATCACCATATTTACTTTATTATCCTTATTGCATGCAGTATAACTCATTTTCTAAAACTCTGAAGCTCTGCTTTTTTAACAGCATAATTTTCTAGCACCATAATATCATTTATAATAATTTGCTTTCCACTAAAATCATTGAAATCTATGTATTACATAGTTAAAATATTTGAATTTGCTGTAGAATACTCGCTGTTTTCTTCACAAGTAAACTGTAATTTTCAATGTGGAACATTAAAAGGTTGAGTTCATAGTCGTAGTTAAATTATTTAAATTCTATTCTAATCTAGGATACAAGCACAAACAGAGTGAATGCTGTAGGCACAATGCCTTCTCTATGCAGCACAGATTAAACTATGTGATTTTATGCTTTCATTAAAAAGACATAACAATCTGTGGGATTGAGGATGAACAGATCCTGATTTCAGTGCTGGAGAAAATAAAGATATACATAAATTCTTGTTGTAAAACGTGAAATTGTTCTTTCACCGTTGCTCTGAAAAAGTATAATTTTTACAAATGATACCTATAAATTCATTCTACATGAAAAATATGCATATAAGGCCACTTAATATATAAAGGAAAGCAACTATGAAGATAAACTGTTTTTTTTTTTAAATTTTCGGTGCAATCCAGTAATTGTAGTCTTTAGCACAATAAAGATATTTTTCAGCTAAAAGAATAAACACACAAAAAGGTACACAAATCTGCATTAGTTTCCACATTAGTTAGATAATTTTTTCCACATTGAAAAAAAAAACGGTACAAAAATTTGTTGTATTTATTATTGGATCAGTTATACAGTACTTGATACTTTGGGGTAAATTTAAAATTCACCAGCGACGGCTTCGCAGCCATTGCAAAACACTTTGCCAGGCGAAAATTCGCAAAGTGCAAATGCGAAAAAGCGAAGTTGCGTCCAGGATGCCAAACACAATGTGAGCAAATGAAAGAGAAGATGCGCTAGCGTCCAATTCTGCGTAGCACAACTTTGTTAGAGGTCTTCGCTCGGGCTAATTTGCATACGGCGGGAAATTATAAAGTTGAATGGACGTATATGTTGAAGCAAATACATTACATTGCACATGTCCAGGGAACTTTAATAAAGAAAATAGAGTTGTTATATTGCCCTACACATGAGCCCACTCTATAGTTAATGTTCCATATGTTAGAAATTTAAGGACTTTTGCAGGCTATCACTCTGAAAAAAGGAAAAGACGCCAGTGTTTTTTGGTCTTAGAAACTTTTTCCTCTAAAAAATACGATGTAGGTAACAAGAATGAGGAAGATCTATGCACTTCAATGCACTTCCCCTGGTCTGATCAGGCAAAGGCAAGTCTGGCGAAAGAGGAAACGTTCAGTAAAATCCGCATCTTAGTGAATTTGCGGATTAACCTCCATTTGCCAGAGCGAAAATTCCTCTGCCGATAGAGTGTGAATCACTGCTAGTGATGCCTGTGCCCGATAGTAAATCGGCAAAGTCTCTGAAAACGGTAACGCTGGTGAATCTTCACCAGTATTAGGCACTTCAACCTTTAGTAAATCTGCCCCTTAGGTGACATCTGTACCTTTAGGTGACATCCAACAGTATCAAACGTGGAGCCCCAACCTTTAATTATCCACTGTATACTGGTAGTGGGGTGCTCACCATGCAGTGCCTCCACCTAAAAGAAGAATGAAGGATAAAGACCATTTAGGAGAATATTGAAAGTGGAAAATTTTCAATTTGGCACTTAAAAAAACAAAAATGTTAATGTATAAATTAAGAAAGTTGTCTAGTGCTAGAAAAATAGAACATATGCATTTCATATAATGACTGGTCCTATCTGCCTCCAGTTTTTAGCCTGGTCAGTTACTTATTCCTTGCTACACCTTATTAGGTAGCACAATCTGCAACTTCATATACTGTATGTCTTTTCACTCTAGCATTGTACAACAGAAAATGTTCAACTAAGCTGCCATCATATGCCTAAATGTAGTTGAACTTGTCTTATTGTTATTCCAATAATGTTTTTATTCTTTATTGTATTATTCCCACCATATCTGCATTCCTATAAATATGTTTCCTTATGTTCCCCTTCAGTCTACATGTGATTCTTAAAGGATAACTAAACCCTAAAAATGTATATGACTAAAAATGCCATATTTTATATAATAACCTTATTGCATCGGCATAAAGTTTCAGCTTCTCATTCGCAGCAATGATCCAGGACTTCAAACCTGTCACAGGGGGTCACCATCTTGGAAAGTGTCTGCGACACTCACATGCTCAGTGGGGTCTGAGCCGCTGTTGAGAAGCTAAGCTTAGGGGTCGTCACAAATTATCAAGCAGATAATAAGGTTTGCCTGTAATATAAGCTGATGCTACAGGGCTGATTATTAAATTCTGATGCTAGTTGTACTGGTTAATGTGCTGCCATGTAGTAATTATCTGTATTAATTACTAATGAGCCTTATATTTATATATATTTATATAAGACATTCGTATTCTATGTGTACTGTCAATTTTGAGTCAGCCCTAATCTCAGTAAGTGACATCAGCACAGAGCATGTGCAGTGAATAAGCAGAAAAGAAAATGGGGAGCTACTGGGGCATCTTTGGAGTCACATATCTTTACTGCTAAAGGGCTGTGGTTGCCTTGGGCTGGTACAGAATCTTAAAACATAATGTATAACATTTCTAACCTACTTCTTTAGTTAGACATTAGTTCTCCTTTAAGGGTTAGTCCACATGAGGAGATTCAGGGAGATTTAGTTGCCTGGGGACTAATCACCTCTTCTTCTGGGCGACAATCTCCCCGAACTGCCTTCGCCGCACTTCGTTTTCCAAAGTCGCCCGAAGTTTCCACATGAGGCAGCTTCGGAAAACGAAGGGTCGTGTGTGCTTTAGCGCAGGAGACTTTTCATTTTAGCGGATGGGAAGACACGAGAAGGCAGTTCGGGGAGATTGTCGCCCAAAAGTAGGGGAGAAAATCTCCCCAAATCTCCTCATATGGACTAACCCTAAGGAAGCAACTGATGCAGGGTCATTATGCACAATTATGCCTGATTTAAATTACAGGCAAGGTGGACAGACCAAAACTGAACACAACTAAAGGGAAGGGCATGGAGTGGCTTTGAAATCCAGCCATTTTTGCAAGACTGCAACTGTGGTTGCAGTCATAAATAAGCCCTAGCACCTTCTTCATTTATGCCACAGAATGAATGTATTGGAAGTAGCCATTTTAATAAGAAGACTATTCTCCAAAACATTTCTTTAGTAGTAGGATAATTTGGATAACAGTTTGATAATATATGTTAAGTTGTTTCAATTTGTTCCTTTGGCCTTGCATTGCAATTTCCCCCCAAAAGATTTTACAGCAAGCAGCACACATACTGTATCTCCATTTAACCATGTTGCAGCAGCTTGTCTTTGCTCAAAGCAAGTCGTATCAGTCTTGTGAATTTTAATATTTTCTAGAAGTCGTCATACACATGGATGGTGAATATTTACATTTCGTAGGCAAAGCATTTTTATAAATAATATTTATCTGTATGAAATATTAGGGCAAGTCAATGAGAAATGTGTATCCTATACTTTGCTGTCCCCAGATGAAATTACAAAATTTTGAGAGAAAGAACAGAACCCTCTGCATTTGTTAAAAAAACGACACCATTTATTGGTTCAGGTATTGTTTGACTTGTCTTTGAAAGGAAAAAAAATAGCTATTATTTTTAACTAGTAACTACCACCCAGTTTGTGTACCATGTTTCATTTATGCCACCGTTGATTCCACATTCTTTTTTGGACTGGTACTATTATCCCTGCACTGGCTAAACCTATATACCAGAGAATAACACTAGCATCTACACTGGCCATGTATAAACAGTGACATCCTCAGTCGTCCTCTTTAGGGATGTAGCGAACTGTTCGCCGGCGAACTAGTTCGCGCGAACTTCGACTGTTCGCGTCCGCCGCAAGTTCGCGAACGTCGCGCGACGTTCGCCAATAGGCGTTCGCGTCAAAATCGTTCGACCATTCGACCATTCGATCGCTAAAATCGAACGATTTTCGTTCGATTCGAATGAAAATCGTTCGATCGAACGATTAAAATCCTTCGATCGTTCGAATCGAACGATTTTCGGATGTTCGAAGTTCGCGAACAGTTTGCGAACTGTTCGCATTTTTTGCCGGTGTTTGCAAACGGCGTTCGCGAACACATACTCGGCGGTTCGCTACATCCCTAGTCCTCTTACGTCTATTCTACTTCTTTAGTCTCTAGAGTGACATGTTCTGCACACCTGGAACCTAACAATGTTAGACTGATATCACTTTTTTTTTCATTCTCTATTTTAGGCGTCCAAAAAAAGAACTAATCGTATATTTAACAATTTCATCTATCTCATAGGGATATTGAATATAACATTTAGAATAAAATTATATGCATATATCATATACCCTTCATTTCATCCAGTCCATCTAAGCACATGGGACATAAATATGTCAAGCAGTTGGAAAAATGATGATGTGGAGCTCAAATTAAAACTATGATGATGCAGATATAAAATATTAACATGTAACATGTGTGCGCAGTGATGTATAAATCAATGTGTCCTGGAGTATTTACAAGTAAAAGACACAAAAGATTTCTCTGCAGCCGAAATATAAAAGAAAACATGCGGTAAACGGTTGCCTTAATAAGTCCTGTTCTGCTGAAAGGAAATAAAACCTGAGTATTAATGAGATATAATTATATATTTAAAATCTTTTCCCTTGTGCAGTATACAGAATTAATGCCAGTAAACTCATAAACTGCAACATTCTACTCCATTACATCTGCAATGATTAGAGATAGTTTGAACATCTGGCATATAATCTGTGATAGAAAACAGCATTCTGCACTTTAATGGACGTCTGGAGGCTAACACATATCTGATTTTATTTCTTTGTGTTAACTCTTTGTTATAACAGACAGGAAGAGACTTGAAGTAAGTTTGGTTCTGTACTGTGCAGCTGCCTGCTAAATGACCTTTTGTTCATTTCAATTTTTTTTTCTTTCAAATTAAGTTGAAGATACAGAAGAAATGAAGAATGGGTGTATCTTTCAGTAATTCATAGAGCTTCAATAAACTATACGCATACAGCAGGCCCCCAACCTGCAAAGCTGACAATTGTTGCTGTTTTTTCAAAGACATTAAGATTAAAATGAAAAAAATGGGCACATTTTGCACATAGCAGCAACAAGTCATACATATACGTTCTTTGTTTAAAGTGTAATAGACCAGCTGCAGTAGCTGCTGATTGCCATAGGTTACTATACTAAGGCGAACTTTGCTCCATATAATACAGTGTATCGTCAGTGACTTGACAAGGCTATATGGAGTCAACACAAAAAAACAAAACCAAGATGTCTCTGAATTATAGTGTAGAGATTACATTCTGAACGGAACCTTGAACTAATGCAAATGATATGGGAGGTCGTTTTTAACAGTTATAATTACATATGGATGGCAGGTATAATTTAAGGGACATTAAATTGACTTATGGGATAAAAAACTATTTTTTACAGTATTTTCTTGATTTCTTGTTTAGGAAAACAATGCCTGTCTGATATCTGTTATTTCTTCATACCTTATTAGAGCAATCATGGCTGTCTTTAGACATTTCACAACTCTTTGAGCAGAAAATTCTGTTCCTGCAGTAAGTTCCATTTGTATGCATTGTGTGTTTCCATGCTTGTATCCCATTAAACATGCCAACGCTTCAATACAGTTTTGGTGTTCTTCACCTCTTGTGAACCTTTGAAGCATTCCTATAATTAAAAAATACACCTACCTCCCAGATATGTGTTTGGATAGGGAAACAGAAACATGTCTGAAAAATATTTTTATATATTCATATGGCATGTTCTGGCAACTGGAGATGTTCAAGCTGAAAACTCCCAGCTGTTCATATACAGTAACTCTGAGGGGCTTGTTTATCAAGCCTCAAATTTTTCTGATCCAGTTTTAAAGGGCAAATTGACCCTTGATTTTGTCATGACTTTTTGTCGCACTGACATATAGATGATAATAATAATTGGTAAATAAAGGGCATTGGGAGTTTGGTTGACTTTTACTTTTAAAAAGAATGAAAAAAAGTTGAGTTTTACTGAATATGCCGCTAAACATCCAGTGACATTATGGTGTAGTAGGTCATTGTTTCTTTAACTTTATCAATATGTACAGATTGAATAAAAACTGAAAAGCCCAGAAATCACTATTGTGTGATTATGATTTTGGATATACCATGTGTTCTGACACATGGCTTTAGACAGAGAGTAACAGCATGGACCCAGGCTCCCCCATCCTATCTACCTCAATCTTGTGTGCACACTCAAAGGCATGACCTCCAATGCTACCCTGTAGGTGGTATATGGACTCCCAATGTCCTCTCTCTAGGTTCACCTCCAGTCAGGACACTATATGCAAAGAGTTTGGATGTTCTTCAAGTGCTTCAATTGTTTTTGTCCAGAAGTGAGGTGCAGGTCAGGAAAAAAATCAATCCACACCATACCCTCACCTGCAAAACCATAACCCAGACCTAATCCTAACCCTGAAAATATTGCCATTTTAGGACCTGCGCCCAACCCATACCAGCGTCTACTCCTTACTGTAGCTACTTCTGTGGTGTACTTCTGGTTGAACCTGCCCAACTGGCATTAAACCTGTGGGATGTTGCAGGTTTCGGGTCAACCAGCACAACACTATTGTCCCAATAGAGAGGAGGGTATACGCTGTATGTATGGATCCAAGGAGATGGTCAACCGCTACCGGCCAATTCTTCAATCCGATAGTAATCATCCTAGATGTGTTATATGGGGGGTCCCAGTTGATCAGTTTCTGCGGCTATGTAATATATGTACCACATGGGACTCCTTTAATCTTCAGGCCATATCATTATGGGATTGTTTTGCATTCAGGGACATCGAAAGTGCTTATGATAGAGCAGTTGGAGCAAACCGTGAGGATCTTCTACCTTTAAAGTTTGAAAAGGGTAGGATACAAAGAGATAAGGTTGGACATTTGAGGAGGGGTGTGAATTAAAACTTTCCTTGGGTTATTACCACCTACTCCAGAGATAGTCCACATTTACGACGGATCGTCCAAAGGTATTGGAAGGTTTTGAAACAGAACCCTAACTTGAAAGCTCTATTCCCTCACAATTTTGCTTTTAAGAGCGGACAGAGTTTAGGATCATTGCTGTCTAGTTTTTGACTTAGACTCTATTTGACCTACATATTGGTTAGACATTAAGGGGCCCATTTACTTAGCTCGAGTGAAGGAATAGAGGAAAGAAAACTTCGAATTTCGAATGTTTTTTTGGCTACTTCGACCATCGAATGGGCTACTTAGACCTTCGACTACGACTTCGAAAATCGTTCGACTATTTGACCATTCGATAGTCGAAGTACTGTCTCTTTAAAAAAAAACTTCGACCCCCTAGTTCGCCACCTAAAACCTTCCAATGTTAGCCTATGGGGAAGGTCCCCATAGGCTTTGCTATCTTTTTTTGGTCGAAGAAAAATTGTTCGATCGATGGATTAAAATCCTTCAAATCGAACGATTAGAAGGATTTTTCATTCGATCGTTCGATCGAATGAATTGCGGCATATCGAGGGTTAATTAACCCTTGTTATTAGACCTTAAGTAAATTTGCCCCTAAGAGTTGTTACAGGAGTGGAGGATCGTGTTCATCAATCATCCAAGGATTTTGTAGGTAACAAAAGCCCTAAACACAATAAGATCAGTTTTTATGGCAATTGTAGCACGAGTGAGGTAATTTACTTGGGGACCTGTATCTGTGGACTTCAATTCACTGGTAAGACCATACAACCAATTCGGAAATGGATATCTGAACATGTGAATTGTGTTTCAAGGAAGGATATGAGTTCTGCTGTTATGAAACATCTAATTGATTATCATGGACAGACTCTGAATTTCCTTTCAAGTGACAGACAGGGTGGTACCTGGCATTCGGAATGGGGACACAGAGATGTACCTTTTGAAAAGAGAGGCATACTGGATTTTTATGCTTGGCACAGTTATGCTAAATTGTTTTAACGGAGAATGGGTATTGAATTGTTTTGTGGAATAATATGCCAATTGTTTAAAGTTATAATGTGTGATTAGAGAGGTCAATTAATTTGTATGATTATTAATTTTGTTTTATATGAATGTGTTCAGTTTTATTATGATCATATTTCAGGGAATAACATCAGAATGTTTCTATAATTTATATTACATTATGAATTATCACTAATGTATGAATTTATGCTGATATTGTATTGAATATACTACTCTAATTCTAGATAGATGTTGATATGTTAAAATAGTTGCTTTTTAATTCTATAAACATTCAGTTTGTACATATTTTCTTTTTTGTGTGGTTATATAAGTGCAGTTTCTGCAGGGGGGCCTTTGGCTTCTGATAAATGACGGATGAGTCACAAAATGTGTTAAGCCCTTTATGTATGAACAAAGCTGTTTTTGATTTTATCCAAGTTTGGTTGCACCTTACATTTTGACTGGTGAAACAATCCTTATGTGCAATTTTTGTGCATGACAATGGTCCCAATACTCTGGAACACTCAGTACATTTAATTGGCTACTGATAAAAGTGTGTGATTTAATAATGGAGATGTTATTATACAAATACCCAATCTTGAGTTTCAAGACAAGAACAATTTCTTCTACAACTTCCATTTTATCCTGAACCTTTTATATGTTGTATGAAGAATGAGAGCAGAAGCTCCAATGTAGAAGGATTTAAACACTTACTCAAGCACACTTTATTCAGTTGTTGCAGGACTATAAATCCCACCATACTCTAATATATTAGAATGTTTAATGATGTTGTTTTACAGGGTTGTATTAGTAATATCACTCAATAAAACTTTCCCCAACCTCTTTAGGGTCAAAAGTACCATGGAAATGTAAAATAATCACCAATAAGAATCCCCTTCATCTGTGTAACCCTTGCCTGGTGCACTTTGTTGCTGCTGCTGGAACTACAAGCTTGAAATGAAGATTTCTATCACAGACCAACCAAATGACAGTTTGTTATCCATTCTGTTGTCTGATTAAAGAGTAATATTAACATTACATTTAAACTGCACATTAATTTATGTATGTAAAAAAAACAGCAACGTGTCTGCTGGTAACCAGAATCCTTATTGGTAAATTCTCTTACATGAGATAAAATAATTGCATATATTTGTTATTTAAGTTTTTGGTCATCTACTTTATGTTTGTCAGTTTTATACAGGGTTACATTGATCTATTTTTGCAATTCAATTCTACACATGACAGAGGTAAAGGAATATATTTAAATCTTGCTATTTGTATAAAGAACTTACAACACAATTTTATCATGATCAATAAAACATTGTTTTTAATTTGTAATTTTTTTTTTATAAATATTTAATTAAAATTCTGAATATTCTGACTTAATCTAGTTTCCTTTTATAAGCCTCCACATGGTAACTTGACTGTCTGTGCAAAGATTTTCAATATTTGTAGATTTGATGTTTTTGATGTATCCTTAGTAGGTGTTATGATATCGGTTCTTTGACTGGCACTGACTTTCACTGAAAATATTAGATGATTTCTTTGTTCATAAAGGGTGTATATTGCCTAGAGCCAAGAGTTTAAGCCATATTGTATTCAGCATAGAAAAAGACACTATGCAGGAAGGAGAAAGAATGTCAGCCTAGCCTCCCTCTACCTAATAATATTCAGTGCCAGAAATAAAGTCTACAAATGTTGCACAAATATGGAAAATTATTGCAATAATGGAAATGTTCCTACTAGATGTAGCTCTATTTCAGGTATTTTCTATTGTTAATATGAGATCATCCAATAACAAATATTATTAGTTCTTTACATATTTTACTCTCCCTTTTTCCACTGAAATATTGTGAATGATGTCTAAAAACGTTGTGAATGATGTCTAAACACTTTAATCCTATTGGTGAAAAGAACTGTACACATTTTCTGCTACAGCCCGTCGTTTTGCAATACCTATAACCAGAACTCTTTTCTGGGAAGTAGAATATATATTTCCATACAACAGGCCCAGAATATGTTCCACTTCTCAACCTCTTAGGGCCTTATTTATCAAAATTTCAAATTTGTGTAAATTTAGAGTTTTTTCTACTTTAAAGGGATACTGTCATGGGTAAAAAATGTTTTCAAAATGAATCAGTTTTTTTCCCATGACAGTATCCCTTTAAATAAACTTGCAGTTTAAAAACACAAACTGATTATCTGCCTTGGAAAACTCCCATTGCCTTCTAAATGACATTGCAAGCATTTGTCAAATTTTTATATTTAAGTTTTTAGTTTAGCTTCATAAATACTTGATTTTAAGTTATAATTAGAGTTTGTGAGTTTTACCTTATGGTAAAGGCCCAAATTCGAATGTTGATAAATCAACCCTGTGCAGGCTTATTTATTAAAGGTTGGGTTTTAGTGGTTTTAAAGGTTTTTTGAAACCTAGTCAGAAATGTATTCAGAATGGGTAGGACACACTTTAAAATACATCCTCAACAATAGAGAATCCCTTTAAAGGAATTGTTCAGTATAAAAATAAAAAACTCAGTATATAGGTGGGCTGTGCAAAATACATTTTTTTTCTAATAGCAGCATTAATAACTGGTGCATTTTGAAAAAAACATGTTTTCCCATGACAGTATCCATTTCAAATACTAAGGGGTCCGTTTACTAAAGTGCGTTAAAAATATTCGCACAATTTATAGACAGAATTTTCGCCAAATATGTTATCGCCAGTTTACTAACCTGCGGTAAATATAAATTTGCGAATTTTCTTGCGCAAGAATAATTGTTCGCCAGTTATCGCATTCGCTGAAAATAACGCTACGTACACATTAACGCATGGTTTACTAAACAGCGAAATGTGCTATAGACAAAATTAACGCCAGAATATTCGCAAACTTTTACCGCCACCTATGTAGTGGCGTAAAAGTATTTTTTTCGCCAGAAAATTCTCAAGGGGCAGGAAATATCCCATAATAATGGGTTTTTTTACCCATAATTCTTTGCTGACAGGATACAGATCTGTAGCTATTGCTGACAGGATGTTTTGGCTTCTGCTTCTATCTGTTGCAACAGCAGCAGTTTCAGCTCAGAGGTGTATTATTGGCAGCGGCATCACAGTCCAAGGATTCGTCAGCCTCTACACTTTTTTGGTTTCATTGTGATTGGCTACATTAAACTGTGCATTTCTATGAAGCAAAGAGATTGACTGGTATCATTTCTTGTTCCTATGATTCTATTGGCAGAAGGGTTTATATGATGCAGACATGTTTGATTGCTCTTACTCTGGTGATGTTGTTGGATGGTATAATCATCAGTCAATAAAGTTTATAAGTTTTGAAGATGCATTTCTGGCCATAAATGTCACAGTAAAAATTTGCCATAATAACCGCCATAAAACAAGACTATTTAATAGCATATATATTCGCAAAAACTTAATTTTTCGCCAGAAACCAAGAGAGCTGAAAAGCAGGAAGTAGTGTTCTGTTATGTTAGACATCCAGTCACTCCAGCCTTTATACATTACGTTTTTGCCTAACTAACTACAGTATATTAGAAACATTTTTTATTTTGCACAGCCTATCTATTTAAGCAGTTTTATTTTTACACTAAACAATCCCTTTAACTAGCCTTCATACAGGGCTCCATATTGTGGGGCAACCTCACAGTTTATTAATCATTCCTGTTAATTTTGTCTGTGACCCAGGAAGCATATTTTTTCCACATAGCGAGGTAGGAAGGAACATACATAATAGAATAATACATAAAAAATAATAACGGAACTTTGTTAATCACTATGGATTCATATTGGGGTTTAGGAATCTTCTCTACATACTTCTTTGGTTTGACAAAACATCTGGTTAGCATATATATATATATATATATATATATATATATATATATATATATATATATATATACTGTATGTGCATGCAAAATAGAATTATAATTAATTTTGGCTCAATTCTGCAAGCCAAACATGGCCCTCAAGGTTCATGTTTAATTGTCCAGCTCAGCAGGGAATGAAATGACACAGTCTATACAAGTAAACAATTATCCGTTACTAATGAGGCAGTTCAGAAATAACACAATAACATATTTTAATAAGGGACTCCCAGGCCTTTACTGTCTTTCTTAAAAGAGAACTTACAAACAAGACAAGTTTTTGTTATAAGGATATGAGCCTGTAACAATTCTACCTCAAAATATGATAACAGACTTCAGACATAATTGATCTGTCCTATTTATTTTTTTTTGTTCTACTAAAATCTACCATTCTTGGTATCTTGTAATACAAGTAGAAACCTCTCCTTAAACTTAGTACCATTATTATATTATTCAACTCATGTCAGTCCCTGTGGTGATTACAATATAATTATCATATTGTTTACTGTTGTTGAATAACTAACCTGAATGTTTTTGAACTGTGAATTACTCATACAGACTCTAACAGATAGGGGCAGATTTACATATGGTCGAATATCGAGGGTTAATTAACCATCGACATTCGACTGCCGAATGTAAATCCTTCGACTTTGAATATCGAAGTCGAAGGATTTACCACAATTAGTTTGATGGAACGAAAAATCGTTCGATGGAACGATTAAATCCTTCGAACCGTTCGATTCGAACGATTTTAATCCATCGATCGAACGATTTTTCTTCGACCAAAAAATTGTTAGAAAGCCTATGGGGACCTTCCCCATAGGCTAACATTGCACCTCGGTAGGTTTTAGGTGGCGAAGTAGGGGATCGAAGTTTTTTTTAAAGACTATCGAATGGTCAAATATTCCAACGATTTTTAGTTTGAATCGTTCGTGTCGAAGTGGTAGTCGAAGGTCGAAGTAGCCAATTCGATGGTCGAAGTAGCCAAAAAAACCGAAGTTTTTTTTATTCTATTCCTTCAATCGAGCAAAGTAAATGTGCCCCATAGTGTCCCACTGAAAGCCACAACCTGAACACTGTCCAACAGAATAACCAGTGAGGGATTAAAGGGGAAACATACACCACTGTTTGTCATGGACCATGTAGTTTGGCTTTCGTATATAAAAAGGTGCATAAACATTACTAACACATACATAGTGGGTGGTGCTACCTCCCTCATTATCAAATATCCAGAATGGTACACTGCTTTACTCTGTAATCAACTAATAAGCTATTTTTTATGTCAGATTAGAGGAGTATGAAGCCAACCTAGTAAGAGACAGCAGATCAGTATGCAACTTAATTATTACACACCCTATTCCATGTCCCTGTGGTAAACAAAATCTTGTGAATAGCATAAATAAGTAAAAAAGAGAAAATACTTTGGGGCAGATTTACTATAGGGCGAAGTGACTAACACTGGCTCAGATTCGCCAGCATTACTGTTTTCAGGGACTTCACCGATTTACTAACGGGTGCAGGCATCACTTCACTAGCGAAGCAGATAGACACTAGCAGTGATTCGCACTCTTTTGCCAAGGCGAATTTTCGCTCTGGCGAAAGGAATTTTACTCCGCAAATTAACTAAGATGCGGATTCTACTGAACGTTACCTCTTTCCCCAGACTTCCCTTCGCCAGCTCAGACATGGTGAAGTGCACTGGAGTGCAAAGATCTTCCTCATTCTTCTGTTACTTACATCATATTTTAAGTGGAAAAAGTCCAAAAAACGCTTGCGTCTTTTCCTTTTTTCAGAGTGATAGCCTGCAAAAGTCCTTAAAAATTATTTTGGGTAACTGGGTTCCCCCATACATTTTCTAACATATGGAACATTAACTATACAGTGGGTTCATGTGTAGGGCATTATAACAACTCTATTATCTTTATTAAGGTATAATATTGTATTTGCTGCAACATTTGTTAATGCCTTTAAGAATGGCTTGGATGATTTTTTGGACAGACATAATATCAAAGGCTATTGTGATACTAAACTCTATATTTAGTATAGGTATGGGTATATAGAATTTTAATTAAAAGTAGGTAGGGGTGTGTGTATGGATGCTGGGTTTTCATTTGGAGGGGTTGAACTTGATGGACTTTGTCTTTTTTCAACCCAATTTAACTATGTAACTATATATATATACATATGTCGTATGAAAATTAGCCTGAGTGAAGACCCCCTAACAAAGTTGCACTAGGCAGAATTGAACGTTAGAGCATCTTTGCTTTGATTTGCTTGCATTGCTGAAGTAATGCTAGCGAAAATTCACCAGCGTTTGGCGCCCTGGATGCAACTTCACATTTTAGTAAATTAGCGTTGTCTGAGCGAATGGCTGTGAAGCCGTCGCTGGCGAATTTTTTAGCTGCTTTAATACTTTTACCTTTTTGGAATGTATTCTACTTTTATAGTACTGTTCGATAAAAATGTTTAATAGTTAAAAGAAACCACAGAAATAGTAACTGCCCAGTAGCCTATATTATGATCTTTCACTAATCCCAATGACACTATACAGCTAATCACATAGCTCACATCAAATAAGATTTTAACTAGAATTTGCTGAAACATGTAGATCTTCTATCTTTTGATATGTGCAATATATATCGTGCAGTTCTTTACATGTATGTGCAAATTTGACTTTCAGCATAATGTTAATTTCAGTTAGATACATTTATTAAAAATGGCATGTAGTTTTTTTTTGCCACTAAGTCACATATGCGTTTTTATATATGTTTAATAATTTAAGGCCTGTGCAATAGACCAAGAAGCACGTGCCTTCTTGCAAATGTTCTGATGAAAATGACTTGGTAAGAAACACAAACTGGGTATTTAATGCCAACTTAGAACTAGGAAACCTCAGGGCAACTGCAGCCACTCTGTCTATAGATATTAACTGAGGGAGACAGTACAGTGGGAACTATACCAAATATCAAGACAAGCATATAGAATAGCCCAGAGGTGGTCCCCAAAATTGATAGTATAAGTATCAAAAATGTATATAATGTATTTCCTTGATCACCAAAAAAATCAAGGCAGTCCTTTGAGAGAATCCCATTATATAAATATTTTCCTAATTGCACCAGTCTTTTCACAGTATTTTAACAGGTTACATAATGATCACTTCATAAGACCAGAATTTGCATACCATCCTTGTAGTTTTCTGTATTCATCTTACTTTACAAGTAGGAAACGTTTCTCAGTTTTACCAGCAGAAATGCTCTATATGAGCTGAAAAATAATTGAATGCAAAAATGAGAAACCTGCAATCGAATATAAATGTTCATGGAAACACAGACCCAAGTAAGAAAATGACTTGATATTCCATTAATTAATACATCAACAGAGACCAGAGGAGGAAAACCATGTCTAGTTATCTGGCGTCTCAGATGCAGAACACTGGCTCATTAGCCTTAAGTACATCAAGCAAGAAAAGCTATTTATTCCATATAAAATAATGATTCGCTTTAGACTAGAGATGTAGGAACGAAAATCACAGCTAAATTCCTAGTCAATAAAAGAACAAAGAAAAAGAGAAATACACAACAGTATTGTCACGAGTTGCCAAATATATACACATCCATAAGGAAATCAAACATTAATGTCAACTTCCACCCAAATCCAGATAAAAATGTAATATCTACCTTCAAATATGTGTGTGTTCCTGAAGCATTGTGAAACTTTCTCTTTCATAAACATTGCAAGGTTTTACTTATATTTAACTTGAGAGCAAAATAGCTAAATGTAAATAACTGACAGGTTTAATTGGAGGATGCATTTCTACTTAAAGCAGCAGTCATGTCCTGCATCAATAAGGAAAAAAAACTATTTCATCAATAATGTGGTTCATTAAAGGGAATAGATTAACAAATATGTCTTTATAACTTTGTAGAGAAGTCAGATCAACGAATGAGCATGACTTATGAAATTGGCCTAATGTGGGGAATAGTTCTTATTCCATATAGTATATCTTTACACATCAAATGCTTGGTAAGTACAATCTGCAAGGGTAAAGGAACCACTATTTCTTCTAAAACCCATTTGTATTGCCTTTGTTTTTGTCTCTACATTGGGAGGCCTATTTCTCAAAATTCGGATTTGTGTAATTTTAGAGGATTTTTAACCTGGACTAAATTCATATTTTAAAAAACCATGAGTGTTTAATTAGTTAATAAAAGATTCAAATATAAAATGCACAAATTATTAAAAACAAGAGTAAAAACCCTTGTTTACTCCAATACTTTTTTCCAAGCAAAAAAACTCTAAACCTCAAAGTAACTAAATATTTTACAATTTGCTAAAGGGATCCTGTCATCAGAAAACATGTTTTTTTCCAAACGCATCAGTTAATAGTGCAACTCCAGCAGAATTCTGCACTGAAATCCATTTCTCAAAAGAGCAAACAGATTTTTTTATATTCAATTTTGAAATCTGACATGGGGCTAGACATTTTGTCGATTTCCCAGCTGCCCCTGGTCATGTGATTTGTGCCTGCACTTTAGGAGAGAAATGCTTTCTGGCAGGCTGTTGTTTTTCCTTCTCAATGTAACTGAATGTGTCTCAATGGAACATGGGTTTTTACTAGTGAGTGTTGTTCTTAGATCTACCAGGCAGCTGTTATCTTGTGTTGCTGTTATCTGGTTGCCTTCCCATTGTTCTTTTGTTTGGCTGCTGGGGGGGGGAAAGGGAGGGGGTGATATCACTCCAACTTGCAGTACAGCAGTAAAGAGTGATTGAAGTTTATCAGAGCACAAGTCACATGACTTGGGGCAGCGGGGAAATTGACAATATGTCTAGCCCCATGTCAGATTTCAAAATTGAATATAAAAAAATCTGTTTGCTCTTTTGAGAAATGGATTTCAGTGCAGAATTCTGCTGGAGCAGCACTATTAACTGATTCATTTTGAAAAACATTTTTTTCCCATGACAGTATCCCTTAAGGACAGCTCCCATTGATTTCTACATGACCTTAGCAGCTTCTTAACACGCAAGGTTTTGAGCACTAAAAATCAGCCACTTAATGTGTTTTACTCATTTGCCTGTAAATGACAGAAAAACAGGTTATTACATGAAATGCTATGATATCACATCATAGTGATATCAGAGTTGTGTGACAAATGACAGCTGAAATGTTTTTCCTACACTGATGCAGGCTGCATATCAGTATTTAACACAGTTAAATAGCATATTATTAGCAGTATTTGTTTCAACATTTTTACATTGCAGGCACAACTTTTAAAAACATGTGGAATACAAATAGTTTGCTATAAGAAGATTTATTACATTGATAGCTCAACAGTACAATAGGGAAATTTCAAGAAGGTAAGGGAAATGGTGGAAACAAACGCAATATTACTTAGGTTCCATGATGCGCAAATGCTCGGAATTCATTTTAAGAGCATTAAACTTTCTTCATCAGGCAGAATATATTAAAGATATTACATTTTGCGAAGCTGACCTGTATTCAGATATATCGCATAGATAAGGTACAGATACCACCTTCCCAACACACCAAATGCAGGATACATTCTACTGTCATTGATCAAATGTGGTTTATCTACGTGGTTGTCTTAAATGCCCTACTACAACAAAAAAACAGAATGTCTCATGGGGGCACATTTCAGCAGTGACGACTACAGTATAAGTGACCTGAGGGTCACTGTTTTAATAAGGGAACTTTAAATCACAAAGGGACAGAAATGTGTCGGAATAAAATTCACTCTGTGCAGCACATCCAATTGGGATAAAAGCTTCATGTGCAAATTGTAGCTGTAACCTCCAGGCTATATGTATCCAGGGAACTTTCTTCCAAGAAGAGCATACTGTAGGACATTGGCACTTCAAATGGCCTGACAGTATCAAACCACCACTTCACGTGTCCTTACTAAATATTGATATTGTACTTTTGATGCACAAGTTCTGGGATAGGACAACCAGCAGATTCTGATATCAACCATGTTCAGTTTTCTGTTCTCGACTTCTTGTTTCACATGTCCGTATCAGAATGCTAATTTGATGTAACCAGCATCCTGCTTTGTTTCTATGTGTATATGTATTATCTTCCGTTTCTGTTTTAAAATCATCCTTTCTGTATTGTACCTTTCATTTTTATATGGCAAAAGCTTGATTTTTTTAACATAAATCAAACAATAAACAGTATCGTGTCACAACCAAAAGACCTTATTTTCTAAACTGTGGGTAACACACACCTATTACTAGGGGAACAATTTTTTTCCATGGTGCATGTTGTCTCAATACATATATTTAATACACATAGGGGCAAATTCACCAAGGGTCGAATACCGAGGGTTAATTAACCCTCGATATTCGACTGGGATTTTAGCGCAAAAACTGCGATCGAACGATCGAAGGAATGAACGATTCGAAGGATTTTAATCCAACGATCGAAGGATTATCCTTCGACCAAAAAAACTTAGGCAAGCCTATGGGGACCTTCCCCATAGGCTAACATTGGGTTCGGTAGGTTTTAGATGGCGAACTAGGGGGTCGAAGTTTTTTCTTACAGAGACAGTACTTCGACTATCGAATGGTCGAATAGTCGAACGATTTTTAGTTCGAATCCTTCGATTCGAAGTCGTAGTCGAAGGTCGAAGTAGCCCATTCGATGGTCGAAGTAGCCCAAAAAACACTTCGAAATTCGAAGTTTTTTTACTTCGAATCCTTCACTCGAAGTTAATGAATCGGCCCCTAATAGTGATGGGCGAATTTGGGCCATTTTGCTTCGCTGAAAAGTTCGGCAAAAATTTTTTGGAAGACAGCGAAAATGCGTTAATGTTCAAAAAAATGGACGCCAGCGTCAATTTTTTTTGACGCTGGCGAATTTTCACGGCGGTTTCGTGAATTTATTTGCCAGCGGCGAATCGTGGGAATTCGCAGTGAATTTGCACCGGGCGAATAAATTTGCCCATCACTATACACAAATAAGGAGCAGAATACTTAATGCATAGCAACAAACACAATATTTGATTTGTGTTCAAAATGTTGAGCCAATATAAAATAGTCTTGGGGTTTCTGACTTCCCTCATTATAACATATTGTATTTGGACTTGAAACTCAAAAGCAGTTTAATGTGTTGAAGCATTGTTTAGATGATGGATAGAACACCTGTGTCTCAATGGAAATTATAACATATCTTGGACTGGGACCTAAATTCTACACTTGGTTAAACTTGGCAGAAATTGCTCTGACCTCTTTGAACTTCCCATAATAATTGACAGCGTCAGCTCAGGGAGCTAAAACTGTCTACATGAGCCCCTTCACATGGCTGTATAGCATAGTAGCCACAATCAACTGCTACCAGATTATATTACTGTTTCTGTGTGAAGAAGGATTGACCTAAATAACGATTAAATTCATATAGGTAAAACAGCAATAGCCGATATTAGTGCTTGAAATGGAAGAAAGTGTTTAAGAACTTTTGAAACACAAAACTGGAAAAAAGTGTTCATGAAACCAGATTGCAAAATATTGTGGTTTAAAGTGGATATTTAATTGTGCCCTGGACATAAGTGCAAGCAACTGATGTGGTTTTTAAAAAATATTGTCTAGTTAATATGTGTGTAATTGTCTTCCAGACCTTAGAGTACCTTTTGGATCTTTGTGTTATATGTAAAAGCCAATTTTTATGCATGTATTCTACACATTGTACAAAATCTCATTTTCATGTTAATTCGTCTCATGTTAATTTAAAAATGAGCAAATTTCCAGTGAGATTCGCGAAACAGCGATGGCGTGTCGTTTTTGAAGCCGGTGTCCATTTTTTTTTACGCCGTCGAATTTATGCAGTGGTTTCACGCCTGGCGACTAAATTCGCCCATCGCTATTGGAGATGTACATGAAACATTGACCAAAATAGAAAACAAATTTGAGCAGCTTGTTCCCAATGAATCATTTTGGGTATTCTCTGCATGAATGCACAACCATGTACATTCCAGGGGTATTACCTATTTTAAAGACGCTGAATCAAATTATCATTCTTTCACTTTGGATTTGAAAATAGAATTCCCTTGCAAGCTAAAAAAAATAGAACTACAAGATTAAAATAAAATGGAAAATGGTCAATCAAAAAGTAAATTGATAGAAAGTGTAATTAAGAAAAAGTGAATATTTAAATGAGTACCAAAGCGGTGACAAGTATTGATAAAAATTGGATTTGCTTTTTAGCATAAACCATTATATTCACAAACCATGTTGAAAAATGGCTTCATTATTAGCTTTGCTGATGTGATAGTAATAGGATATTATATTCTAATGTCTGTGGGAAAAAAATGTGGCATTCTGTTAAATGAGACAACCTCACACTCTTTGTTTCATGTCAATATTGATTGAAGTCCTTGTGTTTTAAATCAGCAATGCTGTCTGTTTTTCAGAATATACAGAATATATAGTATATGTGACCCAAATACTGTCATTATTTTACAAGACAATGCCTCAGGATTTTATAGTTATAGTAAAAATAAAAATAATTTATTACAAAAATTATATGAACTTATATAAACTAATCTTTAAAAATATACTTTTACATTTGTAAGAAGTGGTGCATTTAAAGGGCTATCCCTGCTTTCAAATTAAGCAACCTATCAACAAACCAAGGTGAAAAAAGCTTTTATTGAATTATGGCTATACATAACACATAGGGGCAGATTTATCAAGGGTCGAATTTCGAATTTGAAAAACTTTGAAATTCGAATTCAAAAAGACTAACCGAAATTAAATCAAAGGGTTTTGTTGCCGAATAGGTCAGTTTTCGATCAAATAGGTCAATTTTTGATTGAATTTGAATGGTATGAATCGAAAGGAATAGCGCATTTGAAGTATGTCAAAGTTTTTCTGTCAATTGACTCCAAATTGGTTCTAGGAGGTCCCCCATAGGCTAAAACATCAATTGGGCAGGTTTTAGATGGCGAATGATCAAAGTCGAATTTTTAAAGAGACAATACATGATACATTTGAAATTCAAATTTGGACTATTCCCTAGTCGAAGTACACAAAAATTAGCAAAATTAGCAAATTTTTTAAATTTGAATTTTCACTTCGACCTTTGATAAATCTGCCCCATAGTGTTTTTAAGGTATTGCACTACAATCCAGAGTGTTGTAAAATGTGTCTGCTTAGTGCTTATCTTTCCACTGCATTGGAGTATACTGTATTGTTTTTTGGTACAAGGTCTAGAAATATTGTTAGTGGGGTGTGAAACAATAGAGTGCTTGAAGTTTGTTAACACTGTCCATGGCCTGACCAAAAAACTATTTATCTGAGAGCATTCTAGACCATCAAAGAACTACAATTATTACAGTTATAGCAGACACATTTATTTGTCAATATATGTTTTTCATAAACAGAATGGAATATGGAATACTGATATATGGTTTATGTTGTACACTACAGGCATGGAATTCTTTATCTGGAAAATCATTATCCAGAAAGGTCAAAATTAGGGGATGGTCATTCTCCATAGACTCTATCTTAATTAAATAATTAAAATGTTATCTCCCTTTTCCCTGTAACACTGTTACTTGATCCCAACTAAGATATAATTAATCCTTATAGGAGGCAAAACCTATTGGGTTTCTGTCTTATTGGGTTTAATTCATATTTAAATAATTTTTTAAATCTTAAAGTATGCATATCCAAATTACAGAAAGAGCCTTTATCTTGAAAACCCTAGGTCCAGGGCATTCTGAGAAAAAGGTCCCATACCTGTACCTTTAAAAAATAGATTTCAGCAAGTCTAATATGTATTTCTTGAATGATTAAAAGACTTTCATTCTCAATAGATATTCTATTTTAAATTTTTCCCCGTATTTGCAGATCTTCCACCTTTGCCTTGGGGTGCATCAGAAGGATTGACAAGATGAGTGTGTCAAACGTTTTGGTGATTGGTGTTGACATGCATATATCCATCAAGTATTTCCAATATATCGTTATAGATAACGTTGCTTAGCACTTCAGAGTAGACTAATGTTTCTACTCCAAAGATTGTGGCTTGGACAGGGGTGCTTCGCCAATGAGGCGAGTTGAGGCTGTCTCCTCAGGCGGCAGCACCACACTAGGTACCAGGGGCGGCAAAAATGCTGCTCTTGGTACTTTAAGAGTGAATTTCCAGGGGAGGGGGGGCAGCAGCAACTGCTGCTGCCTCAGGTGGCGGAGGGGCCAGGATCGCCCCTGTGTAGAGACACAAAAACTGTGAAAAGCATCTCTCTTTGAATTAAAAAAACAATGGCATGGTTCAGCAGTAGTTGCATGGTAGTCCAAATTACAAGGCCATTTACAGGGTCATCACAACAGTATGTGACTGTACTTGAATATAATTGCCCATACAGTATATAGTAACTGGCACACAATAGGGTTCAGTAATAAGCCTCACAGTAGGGTTGCACCAAAAAAGTAAAAGTTGTGCGCCCCTTATTAAACTTGGTTTAGAAATATTATACCTTAAATTTGTGTTTAAGCATTATTTGTGGGTTATGTGTTATGTGTTATGTGTGGGTTATTCGCTCATTTTGTACAGTATGTCAGACATGCACAGTGAACATCTGGTCAATTGCAATATCCCCTGTCTCAATGTACAGTATAGATAACGTATAATCTTACAGAAGTTTAGAGAGCAGGCATTCTACCCAGAAGTATCAGACCACCTTGCTACAAGGCTGTTAATATAAAATAAGGTTTCTAAATATATTGCCCCAAGACACATATGTGCTGTGTGAATAAAACAGTAAATGCTAAACTGCAGAGCATTAAATATATCCAACTATATTTCCCTTTGCATAACAGACTGAAAATGATAGCTTGGCTAAGCATAGGAGAGTGAGTAGCAGCTACAGAGCATTATTCAGAGTTCCTTTTTATTCCTTTGGTCACACTTGAACTATAGGTAGCAAATTGATAAGGTTCCACTGTTAAGCTTTATTACCAGTGACATGAGCCTATGACACTTTATAAAAAGAAGTAATCCAGAACAATCTCTAGGTAATTAACACCTAGATAAACAAACATAAATTTCTATATTGCATTTATTTGGACTACCACTCAAATATGCGTGAACCATGCTTTTTTAATTAAAAGATAAATCTATGTGACACTTTGCCTCAAACTTAATTATTCAGCATAGTATAATAAAAAAATAGAACCCATTAAACGTGTCTTGCTCTGTATGCCTGTATTAACAGCAAAACAGTACAGTCTGGGTCATTTAAATTTCCTCTCGTCTTCCTCTTTCTATTGGGTTCTTAGATTTCTACATATCTAGCAACACCAACAGGTGAGGAATAGCAAAGCTAGTAAAATTTTCTACAGCTGAGGAAAATATAAGCCAGTAAATATTATGTACCACGTTGAATTCTGTACAATAATCCATGTTATGTAAACATTAAAAGACAAGTCTACTGAATACAATGAAAAGTTATGCTTCCTATAAAAAGAGCCTTGAAATAAAATATAGTATTGCAATGTTTTCACTGCCAATTACATTGAAAGTCCTACAAACGAATAAGCAAGTGATATTAAGGTGGGGACGATATGCTCTTTTTAAATGAATGTTAAAAAGGCATGACTAAAACAGCTACGTAACTAATCTTTTTCATATACAGGTATGGGACCTGTTATCCAGAATCCTCTGGACCTAGGGCTTTCCGGATAACGGATATTTTTGGATCTTCATACCTTAAGTCTACTAGAAATCATGTAAATATTAAATAAACCCAATAGGCTGGTTCTGATTCCAATATAGATTGATTTTATCTTAGTTTGGATCAAGTACAAGGTACTGTTTTATTATTACAGAGAAAAATAAAATAATTTGTAGTAGAACCCCGATTTTATGTTTTGTCAGAAGATAGCAAAATGATGTAAAATTTGTGAAAATTAAGGAAAATCAGGAAAATGCATAACATACTGGTGGGACCACAAACTTAGTGTAAAATAAGGGAAAACTTAAAATCATGTTATGTAACATTTAGGTTTCATTGTATATTGATGTTAAAAACACACCATTCACCAAACGCTTTTTATCAACATTGCAAATAAGGAACACCAAGATGCTCGGAAACGATTGTTGAGGGGCAAATAAATGATGGACATAGTCTTGGACAGGATCCACTTTGGTGTGACCTTCTGGCTTTTATGGCACCTATAGTATTTGTGATATAAGAAGGATTTAGATTCATCAAGACATATGGCAAGAAGCACCACCCCCCAGAGCACTAATGCAATAAAAATCCTGCTTACAGTATTAAAGGGGAACTATCACGAAAATGAAAATTTAATATAAGCTTCATCATACTGAAATAAGAAACTTTCTAAATACACTTAAAAAAAATATTATGCATCATTTCCAAGATAATCAAGTTTCCCTGCCTGGATTCCATGGGGCAAAAAGGTGGCAACCCTAGGCTGGCCTGTGTTTCCCAGCACACCCCTCACCTCTCTTGGATGGTTCCCCTTCCTGTTCCTGGATCTGGGAACAGGGCCCAGACAGCCCTCCTGCTGATTGGCTGGCGATTTCCTTCCTTCCTGCAGATTAAAACAACTGACTTTTTCCTCTGTAAACTTCATTAGATGGCACAGAGAAATAGAGTATCCATCAGTTTTACAGGTACAAACATTAAAGGGGATCTCCACACAAACATAACTTAAGCTTTTTGAAAAGTAATACATCTAAGCAACTTTGCAATATATACATGAATTAAAAAATATGCAGACTTTTAATGATTTTTAATGGTTTGGAACAATTCCCTAAGCCTAGCCCCGTGCTCACCTGCTGATCTGTCTGACTACTTTGCTGAGCTGGCTGACTACTGTTACTTTATATCAGCAGCCAGTTGTCCTCAGCCTGCATCCTCCAAACCCCACAATTCCCTGCACATGTGATTTCAATAAGGACCAGATCACAGTGCAGTGCATTGTGGGTTGTGTAGTTCCTGCATGCTGTCTGTAAGCTGTGGAGAAGTTGTTACAATTTGTAACATCAGTGTTTTAGTCCATCCTTCCCTGCCAGAATTTCAAATGACGCAGAAAGAGAAGAACTGTTAAACAAATCTTTTTTAGCATAGAAAATGGCTTTTATCCATACTTTTTGAAGAAACAGGTAACTGTGATGGATATATTAGGGGTTTCTGTGTTATGTGGGCCTCTTTATCAAATTTTGGTTTGGAAGCCAGAGTTCCCCTTTAAAGCTACAAGTAATATATTTGCTGCCATGTGGGGGCAAATTTTTCATGTGTCTTTTATTGAAAGGCATCTAAACCTTATTTATAAACAGGAGTAAAGCTATCAGACTGTTTCAGAAATCAGCAGTCATTTATTTCAATGCACACCATCAAACTATCAAACTATCCTTTTTTTAACCTTTAGAATTAGATTTACCAATCAAGTAGGTATTAGTCTATTTTCTCAGTAACCAACGCATGCTGACTCCAGCATTAAACACACTGTGCACAGGCTTGCAGACAGGGCACAGTATCAATTTCAGCCAGAAGATTTTTTTTTTAAATATTCTGACTCCCTCCAAAGTGATCTCTTACAGTTTGCTCTGCATGTCTAATGACTGTGTCATTCTAAGCAACCGCAGTGATAAATTTTGAAGGTCCATTTTGTTTATAAAGGTATTGATCATAGCATATATTCAGATCATTAAATCTAAACACAGTACCAAACACTGAAATGTAGACCATGGATTCCTTTTTAATGTATGGAATGTAAAGGCAAAAAAATGAAATCCCATTTTTATTTTCTTTAATGAAAAAGAAACCTATCTCCAATATACTTTAATTAAAAAATGTGTACCGTTTTTATAAGAAACCTGACTGTATGCAGTGACATTCTCCCTTCATTTACTGCTGTGGATAGGAATTGTCAGATGGTCCCTAACTGCTGAGCAGGGAAACAATCATACTTATGAACAGCAGGGGGAGCCCCTGCCTTACTTCCCAGCCATGCAGAACTCAAGCAGCTTTGTTTATGACGATCCCTAAGCAGCCCAGACCCCACTGAGCATGGGCACAGTCTTAGTCTTGCAAAGATGTTTAACAAAATTACAAGATGGTGAACCCCTTTAGCCAACTTTGAAAGCATAAAGTATTTGTTTGATTAGGCTTGTGGTGCAGTAAGTTCATGTTTATATTTAGTATACAAAATACAGCATTTCTAGCCTTGTTCTATTTTAGACGTTACATGCCCTTTAATTCATATTTCTAGATGAATTATATATAATTACATGGCCTGTATGCTTTTGGTAAATTGTAATGCACCAAATTTTTACACGTTACTGGATAAGAAACAATTCCCTGGCCCTTAGGTTTCTTTTTATTTATTGTTCTTTCTTCCATCCAAGTTAAACCTGCTGAGTTGTGGTGTGGACATCAGCATTAGTTCAGCCTGCTTACAGTGATTCTCATATTAGTAAACATTTATGACTATATTTCTCTTTATAACACCTGAGCAGGGCCATATTTATATATAGGCACCCAAGTGCCTGTGCCTAGGGTGGTAGCTTTATTTTTCAAAATAAAATATTAAAAATGCCCCAAGCCACTGCAGGAGACTTACCACTTAAATCTGGGAGGGGGGAGTACAGACCTCATGAGCTCATTGAGTGACATCTGTAAGATCAATAGACTATGGAGAAGCCGCACACCACACACTCTCAAAGGTTCTTATCCTGGTGCCCAGTGATAGAGGAATCGGCAGCCTCACAACAAGGGTAAGAAGAATTTCACCGGCACACAGGAATTGTAGTAGCAGGGCAAGCCCTTGCAATTTTATTATGCAGTAGTGCAACGTTTCGGGGTCACGCCCCTTTGTCAAGCTACTACAATTCCTGTGTGCCGGTGAAATTCTTCTTTGACATCTGTAAGATCCCATGCCTAGGATGGCACTGGTCCTAAATAGAGCCTTGCAACTGAGTAGCAGCTCGCCCCATTAAAACAGTAGATAAGGTCACAAATCTAAACTGAGAAATTCCCCTACTAGAGCATCATCAGTTATCTCTGTGTAATGTAACATGCTAAGGTAAAGCTACCAGATAACATGACACTTTAGGGATGCCTCTAATATATGCATGTTGCAGGGCATTGGTTGCATTTAAATTCAACTACAATCAGTTTAACCCTTCTAGCTGTATTTTTTTAAAATGTGTCTCTGAGGTTTCAAGTGATCTTGGAACTAAATGCTGAGGAAATTGTTTAATGTATGGCTTCAACTTCAGTCATGCTTCAGCATTACAAAAGTATGTATGCACTGGTATGTATCCCAAGCTAGAAAATGCTAATTGAATGCCTTCAGTGGTTATTGGATGATGCAAAGAACAGAATCTCAAGTGCAAATGAAGCAGGTGCAATTTTCACTGTAGGATCCGTTTGTATGAGCACTGCTGGCCCTTGCAACTTGCTATGAAGGTTAAAACTCCCAAATGGTTGCCCTTTTTATTGGCCAGCACTGGAATCACCTGATAGTAATTGGTGATCCCAGTGAGCTACAACATGGCGATGGCCTCTGCTCCTGCATATCAAATGGTTAGAGGATGACAAGGTGCTCCAGAATTAGTTGTAAAGTTACTCACCAAACAGTGAAAGTGGTCCGGGTGCACCAGCCCCAGACCCCCAGCTTCGGGGAGCGGTACAACAGAAGATAAAGAAGCAGGGCTGACCGGCACTCAAACGGACCCACAAGACCTGAGATATTCAGTTAAAAGATAAATTTATTGGTAGAAAAATTAAAAATTATAGCTTCATCTCCATCCACCCTACGCGTTTCACACCCTTCAGGGTGCTTAGTCATGGGCTGCCCATAATTTAAAACATAATAAAAATTTTGTGTGTCTGATACCTTAGATATGTCTAATGCTTACTATCTACCAGATCCCCCATGTTTCATAGGCCTATAGTTCACCTACAGGTACACTAAAAATGGCAAATAAATCCCAAATGATGTATCAGTTACAGGTATTTGCACGCATTAAACATTTTGGAAGTAATCTAGTACATACATAGCCTTTTTCATTCTTTTAAAGGGCATGTAAAGTCTAAAATAGAATAAGGCTAGAAATGCAGTATTTTGTATACTAAAAATAAGCATGAACTTACTGCACCACAAGCCTAATCAAACAAATGATTTATGCTTTCAAAGTTGGCCACAGTGGGTCACCATCTTGAAACTTTGTTAAACATCTTTGCAAGACCAAGACTGTGCACATGCTCAGTGTGGTCTGGGCTGCTTAGGGATCGTCATAAATTATTAAAACAGCACAGGTCAAATAATATCTGCCATAGAAGCTGATACAGCAAGACTGATTAATAATCATAATATGCAGACTGCATTGGGCCCTGTGTTGTCATGTAATCTAATGTGGATATTATAGTATTGTTTAATACAAACTTTCTCCAACTCTGCAGAACCAGTGGCTGCAGCAAAATAATCCTCCAAGTAGAATCTCAGTTTATCTGTTTAAATCTGGGAAGTAAGGCCAAACATTTTGTTCAATATACTTTGACTTCTCTTCTATCCTTCTTAAAGTTATGAATATTGATTAGCAACATTTTTTGCTAAATTATGCCCAAAAATGACGCCCATACACGCCCATATGGGTGAAAAAAATTGTTGAGCGCCAAAAATGTGTCTCCTAATTAGTTGCATGTCAAAAAAATGTTGCCGTCCATAGACTTTAATGCACTTCAGTATATTTTTGCAGTTTTGCAAATTTTTGGCAAAGTGAAATGGGTCAGATTCGCCCATCACTAGTTACAAATAGCAGATTCTGCAGAGGCAATATGGCCAGGGTCATCATAAATATTTGCCATTGCCTTCAAGAAGAGTAGTGGACTTAGTCAGAAGGGGACAGACTAAAGGCCCAATAAAATAATTTTAAACCCTACTTGGTTTTACCAGTAAATTATATGACACAGCCACACATAAAAAGATAATTTCCATAGTAATTTAATTAAGCACAATACAATATCTATCTATATGCACAGATAGATATATATTCAGTTTGAATATGTAGCTTGTGTAGCGTGAACTGGATATCACATTGTTTTAGTAATAAAAATAATTACATTACATTGACCACCTTGCAAGTGTTTGTTTACTTACATTACATTTGGCTGACAAAGCTGCAAAAAAATAAGGTTTCTCCTAATAATTCTCAGGAAGTAGGAAACTTTTCAGAGGTAGAGGATTTATTGCGTAAAACACTGGATAAAACTACTTCAAAGACAATTTATTCTAACAGCAGAAAAACAGCTTCTAATACTTCTATACGAGAATAAAGTTCTGTAAACTGATGTATTTGGATAATAAATAATGATCATGAACAAACTTTAAATACAAAGTTTTCTACTTGTCACAAGCATAGCAACAAAATCCTCTACTCTATTGATCTCAAATTTCCTCCAAAACAGAATTTTTTTTTCTACTTTGTGTAGGAATGTAGACAGTATTATGACCAGTATCACAGACTACAGATGTTACAGAGAAAAAACTTGACATGTTTAGATATGAGAAGCATGATGTTTTTCAGGACCTGCCGCTGTCACTTGTTTTTATTACAACTTACAAATGTTCTGGAAAAGAGGTCTATGTGGGGGGTGGAGCAGGGACAGTAGCACCAGACCAATTGCGATCAACATACGCACACACATCACAAGTAACAGGGGGTGTCTCCAGTGTCACAAACAGAATTATTGCCTGTCTTATCTGAAAATGCTCAGAGGACACAAAAGAATACTGAGAGATATCAAAAGTGCAAGAAATGGAATGTTCTTTTTTTTTCTTCTTTTTTTGCTAAGATATTGAAGGGGGCGGTGCAAAGACACAAAGCAAGCAGCTGACAGTCACCAAACACAGTAGTGCAGTTACAATTCTAAAGCTTACTACAGTCAGAAAACATTTCAATCCACTTTTCTTTTAAAGGATCATAGAAAGAGTTGCATTTCGTTTTTCAACTCGATTTAAGTAAGGCAGTGAGAACTATACTAGAAAAAAGAAAAGAAATGAAGATAAACAAGTAAGCAGCTTTGCTCTATGCCAAGCAGGTCCATTACATTGTGACCTTGTGGAACATCTGCTCTGATGTCCATTTATTTCAGGCAGCATTTGTACATAGCACTCCTTCTGATTATATTAGTTTCTGATCTCAGAACAGAGCATCTCAGTTATATTTACACTTATTACAGTTTAGTCATTTTGTAAACTGCTTGAGGCAGAGTAGACGTTTTAAGGCTGTTAAGGTTTATACTGAACTTCCAGCCTGCTCAAGATATACTGATTTACCAGGCCTCCTTTGCAAAGATACCACCCACCATTTTTGCTTCTGTGAAGTCCTGATTGAACCACAGAAACTTTTACAGTTAAAGTAAATGCCTGATTTTTAGGGGTTACTTCCTAAAAGCACCACTTTTTCCAAAGGAAGTGCATTAAATGGCTGAATCAGAACCTCGAGTAAGCAATTTATGTGCTATCTGCATGCACAGCTTTTCGATCAGTTCTACTCAGCAGTGACAGTCAAAACAAACAAAGATAACTGATCTCTAACTATTGTCAGTATTGGAAATTCTTATAGCTAGCCCCTGTCGGCCAGTTGTTACCCAAAAGTGTGCATACAAGATTGTTTGCTATAGACTACTAGGACAACTTTCCTTTGCTGTGAATATGTTGATGTAAATGCTACCCAGGCCGCAGTCCTTAGGGATAGAAAGAAGCTACTTCCAAAAACTACAAATTAGATTTAACTTACAGCAGCGTAAAATTGGAGCCCCTACAACTGCAGAGGACTACAACTCCCAAAGCCTCCGCCTAAAATCGTTATGCTTTTGAGGGCTGTTAGCTGTAGTGAGTAACTGTTAAAGGAACATAGTTTAGGCTGTTGTGAGTACTTCTAGTTTACATACCTCCCAACTTTTTTTAAATAAAGAGGGACAAAAAAGTTGCCCGCATGTAGCGCAGCAATTTTTTACCACACCCATTTTTGTGGCCACACCCCTAATTACCATGCTTATTTTTAATTTACTTATTTGCTTATCTTGAAATTGTAAAAAAAGTATCTTATCTGCTGCTGTAGCTGTTCTGGGCTCTCTACCAAAAGCCAATGCAGTTAGAAATAGAGAATTTTACTTACCTACTTGACGTAAATTCCTTTTCTTCTAGTCCCGACATGTCAGTACACATGGGGCATTGCCCCTCCCAGACCTGGAGGTAGGACCTATAACATAGCCAATCAAAATGAACCATGACCTATAAGACCACATGACTTCCTCCTCACCACAGTTATACTTTTGCCATAGCAGTACAGTAACCAAAATAAATAATTGGGATGGGAAACCCTGTACTGACATGTCGGGACTAGAAGAAAAGGAATTTACGTCAAGTAGGTAAGTAAAATTCTCTATTTCTTCTACGTCCCTCCATGTCAGTACACATGGGATCTACCAAGCCATGCACCGAAAACAAGGGGTGGGAATAACCAACATAATGCAAAAACCAAACTGATGCTAAGGAGGCCTTGAGAAAAGGCCAGCATCACATCCATCCAACAGGGGAGCTGATAAAATGTATATCTCCTGAAAAGGGTAGACAAAAGGCACAAGAACAACATGTCCTAGGACATGGTAAATGATTAACAAGAGCTACAAAATCAACCACAAAATTACAGAGACCGGTACTTGAGAATCAAGCATTGCAGATTAAGAATAAACATATTCTGTTTAAAAAGGTTCCCTCAATGACTAGAGGGATACCTGCAATATGGTTATCTGACAAAACCCCACCTGGGGAAGAACAAAAATCCTGCAATTGTTAAAACAAAAAAGGTGCCTTAGGACAAAACCAGAATGATGGCAATAGCCATCTCAGAACTAAAACACCCTAGAAACCACCAGGAAATCAATCAGATCAGAAACTAAACACAACTTGAATGCATCTATCACCAGTGCTGGAGAAATACACGATCCTCAGCAATAGCAAGTAGCCCTAAAAAGACTTGGCCCACATTAGCCTGGTCCTGCATCTTAATGGAAGCAGCTCAAACCAGTGCTGACCGGAGTCACCTCTACACCAGAGATCAGTCCAAGATCCACTAACTCCATGCTAATACCTAATGAAGACTTAACTAAATGAACACCAACTCTGGGTTATCATAAATCAGCATATCATTGTAACCATTGTAGAGCCATGCTGGTACAGCCCAGTAGCTCCACCAACCACCAAATCTAAACTGGGTATACAACAGCACAAGGATAAGCTGCTGAACCAACCAATGTGACTTAAAGCCATCTACCAGTAAGCTATGCTGTTGCCCCAGCCAACTACTACACAAGCAAGCAATGGGACCCAAGCCAATTACAGTTCTAGAAAAACACCCACAAAAGCCGAGGCCACCACAGCTCAAGCTGCACAATGCTACAGTTTATGCAAAAACTGAACCAAACCTGTGACCATACATAGAAGCTACTGAACCAGCCAAAAGCTGGGATCACAATCCAAAATCAGGCATGTCAGAAGCTTATAGCCTACAAAAACTGGTACCAACCAGCAATGATGCACAATCCACTGGCAGAGAGCCAGCCACCATACATGCAACCAGTGGTGGACCAGCCAGCTATTATGTATTCCAACATAGATGTGCAAGGCCATTGTCACACTAGCAGGCCAAGATGCCCGTCAGCTGAAGTGTATGCAAAAAACCAGAGTGGAATTCGAATACACAAGCAATAGTAAATAAGCCAACTATTGTGAATGCCACCCTTAGGGATAAGGTAACCAACTGCACTGGCACCTGACACAAAAGTCAATTTCCATACATGCAACAACGGAGCACGTCAGTTGTTGAACTTGCAACTTGGTCCACAAGCCAGCCTTATTGATAATAAGCAGTTGCAAATGCATACAAGACTAAAAACAATGCATGTAAGGCAGAAGAAAAGGTTAGCTGTAAGCCAACATATGACCAACATCAGCTGCTGAATACCAATCAGCAACAAAATTAGCTATGGGCTGTGAAACTCAGAGCAAACACCAGCTGATGGTACAACCCATGCTAGATCCAACCAAATAGTCAATCATGCCTACTGCTGGTGTAACCAGAACCATACCTGCAAGGATTGCAGACAAGACAAAACCAATGGCTGTTGTCCTGCCAAGGATTGCCGCAAGGCAAACAGACATGCCCACCAAGGGCCACAGCAAGAATAGTAACCATGCCGCCACAGCCTGGCTGGTGACCTATGCACCATAGGTCACAGCCAAGACTGGCAGCCGCAAGCCCACAAGGACTATAATAAAAACTAGCGGCCACCTTAGCCAGGGGCCACAGAAAAGGCAAACAGCCCAACAACCCTGGTAAAAGGCAAGCAAGCAGCTAAGTTAAGGGCCATGAAAACAGGCCCGCAGCCATAATAACCCAGGTAAAAGGACAACCAAACAAATGTGGTAAAGGGTAAAAGACCACATGAGCCAAAGGCTCATGCAACAGGCCAGCAGAACAAGGGCCCTTGTAAAAGGCCAGCAGACCCAGGAGCCGAGGACCATGGTAAAAAGCCATGGACCAAAACAAGGGCTCTAACCTAAGCCAAGGGCCATAATGAAAGCCAGAGGCCACACAAACCCAGCTCCCTGGCGAGATGCCCGAGGCCACACAAAGGGCCATAGACTACAAGCTGGCTTCAAGCATGTTAAGGTGCCATTAGACATAACAGTAAGTGCCCTTTAATCTACCAACAATTAAAGAAGGGAAACCTACAGTCACAAATGTAGGTCCCAACAAAAGCCACCAGATGGGAATAGAATATCTAAGAGAAGGCCTACATCACACAAAAAGACACCATATAACTCGGAACACAGCCTGTTAAGTGTGGAAACATCATAGGAAAAAATGGGGCACAATGCTGCTACAGCAGAACAAACCCCTAGCCGGTCCTGGAAATACCAGGTGTAATAAGAGCACACTTGCCTACTGTGTCTGTGCAGAGAACTCGGGCTCACAAACCTAAGACCTCAGATGACAACTATACAAGAAGTCAGAGGAATACAGGCACCTAACCAGATAATATGCGCTAGACAGTAGGAATAATCCAGACAGATCCTTGGTGGCAGACTGCTTCTAAGGAGCAGATTCAGGGGCGTAACTAAAGAGGAAGCAGACCCTGCGGCTGCAGGTGGGCCCAAAAGGTATAGGGACCCATGAGGCCCAAATAAAGAGCAATTTCAATACGTATTGGTAAAAAAGCACAACCTCTGGATATGTTAGGGGCCCTAAAATGAATTTGCTGTGGGGCCCAATGACATCAGGTTACAGCACTGAGCAGACTCAATGTAAGGAAGGAAGGGGCTACCATACTGCTTCAGCAGTGCAAGCCTCCAGCCAACCCTGCAAGCACCCAGTGTAATAAAAGGCAAATATAACCTCTGTGTCTGCACAGAGGACAATAGAAACAACAGTAGCAAACTGAGGAGTATCTGCACATTACCTGATAGCAATGAAAAGTCCGCAGGTTGGAAACTTCAGCTAGAACTCGGATAGGTTTCAGCGGAGGGACATAATTAGCTTATTAACATGCAGACTTAGTACCTTGTGTAACTGCATTTTGCACAGAGGACTCCAGCTCACAACATACGACTTCATATAATATAAGGAGGAACACAGGCAGCTTACCAGATAGCTCAGACTTGTTAGCAGGAATATCCAGTCCAGTGGAACACTGCTTGTTAAGAGCAGACTCATAAGAAAGGAAGGAGGAGCCATACTGCTTGAGCACATGAGCCAATATAACCACTGTGTCAGCCAAGAGGATGCAGGTTCACCCATACAAAACTTAAAATATTAAACAGCAATAGCAAAGGGGCCAAAGGAACACCTGCACCTTACCAGATAGTGACTAGTTAGCTTGATGGAAACTCCAGCCAAAACCCTGATAGCTTTCAGCTGAGGGACATATTAAGCATATTAACATGCAGACTTCCCAGTGAAATTAATGTTTCAAATACACAATGGATACTGAGAAATCAAAATCTCTGGATTCAGGTACCACACTGCTTAGGCAGAGGGATTCACCAGCCAGTACTTAAAGTGTAGCAAGAGCCAATACTGTATTTTGCACAGAGGACGCCCGCTCACAACATAAGACTTCAGATAATACAAGAAGTCAGGGGGAACACAGGCACCTTACCAGATAGCTCAGGCTTGTCAGCAGGAATATCCAGGTGGAACACTGCTTGTTAAGAGCAGACTCATAAGAAGGAAGGAGGTGCCATATTGCTTGATCAGTGCAACCTCTAGCCCTTCCTGGAGGTGCCTTAGTAACATGAGCCAATATAACTTCTGTGTCTGCACAGAGGATGCAGGTTCACTCATACAAGGCTTAAAATATTAAACAGCAATAGCAACAGGGCTGAAGGCACACCTGCACCTTATCAGAGTGGCTAATTAGCTGGATGGAAACTCCAGCCAAAGCCCCAATAGCTCTCAGCTGAGGGACATAATTAGCCAATTAGCATGCAGACTTCCCAGTGCACTACACACAGTAGATAATGAAGAATCATACTCACCAGCTTCAGGCTGTTATAACTAGCCCATATACATACCCATGGCCCTTTTGCAGAAGTTCTGTAGAGTTCTGTAAAGCCTCACATAACTCAAAAGAAAAGGGGAGTCCAAAAAGCTCACAGGTAACAATGTGGGAAGCCCACACCTGTGTCTGTTCCCAAAAAAGCACTAGATTGAATCTTGTGCCTCGCTGGGCATATAGCAGGGGGGCTGTTTTAGCACAGGGCTAGGACCATGGGTATGCCCACACCTGCACTTCTTCCCAATAAGCGATAATTTACAGATTATGCGTTTTGAGGCATCAGGTAAATTCTTCTCCATTACCTGGGAATCATCCCTCTGTGTCCACACAGAGGTAAAAAATAAGCAAAAATAAATAAATAAATAAATAAATAAAAATACAGAAGAAAAAACAAAAGGCTCACAGGTAATAATGTGGGAAGCCCACAACTGTGTCTCTTCCCAAAAAGCACTAGATTGAATCTTGTGCCTCTCTGGGCATATAGCAGGGGGGCTATTTTAGCAACGGGCTAGGACCATGGATATGCCCACACCTGCATTTCTTCCCAATAAGCAATAATTTACAGATTATGCGTCTTGAGGCATCAGGTAAAATCTTCTCCATTACCTGGGAATCATCCCTCTGTGTCTACACAGAGGTAAAAAATAAATAAATAAACAAAAAGAAAATACAAAAGAAAAACAAAAAACAAAAACTGTGTTTGATTTCTCTCAAAATTCAACAAAAAATAAAAAGTGAGGAGGGAGATCCTACCTCCCTGTCCAGTAGGACAAAAAATAACTGTGGTGAGGAGGAAGTCATGTGGTCTTATAGGTCATGGTTCATTTTGATTGGCTATGTTATAGGTCCTACCTCCAGGTCTGGGAGGGGCAATGCCCCATGTGTACTGACATGGAGGGACGTAGAAGAAACTTTGTTTCTTTTTTCTGGCTGTTCAGTGCAGAGAAAAACTGCAGGTTGAGCTGTCAAAAAACGGACTGTCCCTCTAAAAACGGGACAGTTGGGAGGTATGAAGTGTTTAGACGTTAATAGGCTATTGTGAATACTTCCTATGCAGCCCAGATTCAAATAATTTAAGAGATCCAGTCTGTAAAATATTATATTACAAACACAAGAAAACAAATCTAACAATAGTTCCTTTTTACAGGTTAGAGACAGAGCAGGGAGCATTCATATTTCCATATTCATTTCAGCTACTTCTAAAGAGCTGCATCCTTAAGAATTTCCTGCACTATGTTTGTAACATGTACAGATATTAACAAAGCAAGCCAGTCTGATTTTCTGTAGGGAATCCTTCATTCAAGTAATGGGAAAAAAAAATCTCCTTTTGTGCGAACAAAATGTATTCTTCATAGTGCCTTCTGCTGGCAAGGCTGGGAAAATAATCCTAGACTGTAACCAGTCTTTCAGCATCCCCAGCCCTGTCTAAATAACATGAATGATAAATGCATTTCCCTCAATATCAGACATTGATTTTAGGGAACAAATAAAGATGGGTCAACTGTTCACACTTGTATGTGTTTTTGTGGGTTCCTTTATCAAGTGATTCATTTGGCTGCATAAGAAAAGACACTGAAAATGTAATTTCAATTTGCTGTAGGTCAGTACTGACCCCAGCTTGTAGGCCGTCTAAGATTCCTCCTATAGTGCTGTTGCAACACCACTTCAATTGATTTTCTCTGCAATGACAGCTCCAGTCAGACTGGCACCATGGCAGGCTACTAACTCATCTCATTACTATGCTCAGATAATGACAGCAGCTGGTGTCATATTATAAAGGTGTTTTCAACAATGAAAACACAGCCTCTTCAAGGCAGCATTTAATCATGGAGATAGTATCATTTTTCTCATAAAAGCATTTGCATTGGACAAAAGAGCACATCAAAGTTTCAAAGTACTGACCGACTTACTACACTTTATTAGCCCGATTTTTTTTTTCAAGTGTTTGGAAGTAATAATTTCCAGGTAACAGTTTAGCAGCCATATTAAGGCTTGGGGGTTCGACATTTACAATCACTTGTACACTTTTCATGATTTGCCCATCAGTCACAAAGCACTTAGCAATTTATTCTTCTCCAAAAAGAGTATTTACAGACTGTGTAAAATAATATTGCAATATACAGCTTGTTTTTGCTTTTTTCATTGCGAAAGCTGGACGCTTTCTGCTGTCAGTTGTGTTGAACATCCAGGTTTGACTGTTGGAAGTTCTTGTGAATTGCCAGTAGTCTCTGAATCAATTCGTGAGCGTTTGAACCTACGATCTGGATACTGGCTGTTGTCGAAAGGCATGCGATGAACACAAAGAACGTGGGTCTTCAGATTTCCTTTCTGAGAGGCACTGTATGGGCAATACCTGCATTGGAACGGTTTTTGACCTGTGTAACAAACAGAAACATTATTTTAATACCCACATTTCTCCCTCTCTCTTTTCCCATATAACAGATATTTGCAAGTTTTTATTAATGAGGTAATATTCTAAATTCTTTCACATTTAAATGCGAAAGAAAAAAAATATATATCACATAAAGAGCCCATATTTACAACACTGCTTCGGTCTCATCATGAAAAATATGTTTTTCTAATATGTTCGTGCCAATTTATAATCTCATGTTGAAGACACTGACTTTCCTTTTACTAAAGTCTACCTTCTGGCCCTGTGCATATGGACAAATGAAAGGCTCGCGCATGCTTGATTTCATGAATGGACAAAATGCATGTCTTTTGCTTCCATATTTTCCCTCCTGTTACAGTTAGAATTAGAACCTACATATATTTCCTGCTGTGATCAGCTAGTGACACAGAGAACATCTCAAAATGGTGGTTCAGGTTAAAAGCTATATGCCAATGTGATAAGATTCTTCTGTGGTAAGAGGCCAGAGTAATTTACATCCCCTTCAGCACTACGTTAACTTACTCCTGACTGATATTGAAAGTAACATCAAATTTTAAAAAAAAACGTTAGTATACAACGAAAAAAAAAAACTAAGACAAATGAAACGTTGAAATCGCTAAGTCTTTATTAAGAAATAACTTACCGAAACTCTGCTTGCGCTCCTCTTCAGAAGAGGTGATCCCTTGTGCGGCGCTCGCTTTCTCCTCCCTGGCTATCTCCTATAATGAAGGCAGGGAGGAGAAATCGAGTGTCGCACGATGGATCACCACTTCTGAAGAGGAGCGCAAGCAGAGTTTCGGTAAGTTATTTCTTAAGAAAGACTTAGCGATTTCAAAATTTCATTTGTCTTTTTTTTTCTTTGTATACTAACATATTAAAAAAAAAAAATTGATGTTACTGGTCCCTCAAACAACTCACGACGGGGCAGATTTTTCAAGGGTGGAATTTTGAGTTTATGGGAGTTTCTAAAAATTCCCCATCAACTCCCATAAACTAGGAATTTGGGGAAAAAAAATTACTAATTGAAATTCATTAAATATTATTTTTTTTATATATATGGGTGAATAGGATCGAGCTGCAAACTGGAATTGTACTTGTATTGAATTTGATCGAATTCAATTCGGATTTTTTCACCAAAAAAAGAAAAAAAAATTCAAAAGTCCACCAAACGACTCCAAATTGATTGTAGGAGGTCTACCATAGGCTAAAACACCAGTTCGGCAGGTTTTAGATGGTGAATAGTTGAATTCAAATTCTTAAAGGGACAGTACATGATACATTTCAAAATTTGGATTTCAATTTTTTTTCAAACTCGAATGTAATTTGGACTATTCCCTAGTCGAATTACACTAAAATAAACTCGAAATTCGAATTTAAAAATTTGAATTTTCAACTCGCCCCTTGAAAAATCTGCCCCTACGTGTTATGAAGATATTTACCAGTGCAGTTGCTCTTTCCCAGAGCTGAAGTTTCTCAGCAAGCTTGATTTCGTACCTGAGGAAGAGGAAACATGTTGGGCAATGCTTGAATATTGTTTGATGATCAGTCCAATTTTATTATGGAAAAAATCTTGTCAAGCTAAGAAAATTGCACTTCTGCAGCACCGTAACTAGAGGGGGGCAGGCCCTGGTGCATGACGCGCAGCCGGGCCCCCGCCCCCCTCCGTACAGGCCGAATTGCAGGGATTTTAGTGGCGCGTGGTGCTGCCGGGGGGCACTGAGGGGGTGCGGGCCCTGGCCTGCTCGCACCCTCTGCTCCCCCGGTAGTTCCGCCACTGCACTTCTGTTTAAATTTGCTTAGAATAAGGACTCATTGTTACTTGTTACTTCAGGAGACTTAGCACCCCAGTTTATTTTGTTATATATACTGGCATTTCTCAGATTCCCCATCCTGAGGGTGTTTTGAGCCCACCCACTGCTGAGTGACCAAAAAAAAGCGAAAGCATTGCTTTACATGCCCCATTACATTCCAGTATATTTGCATGTCTTTGCTGCCTTAATTCAGCCAATCAAATCAATGGCATGGCAATTAAAAGGCAGAGTGTGCTGTCAAAAGCAGTGGGTTAGCAACACCCCATCTGGAAAATTCTTAACCTTTATAAAGCAAGATCAATTAGATTTATTTTTTTTTAAAAAAACTTTGTCTGTTTACATTTAGACATCAAGGGGTATATATCAAAGGTCGAATGTAGATTTTATAGTTTATAAAAACTTCCATAAACTCGAAATTCAGAAAAAAAATCAAAATTTATTAAAAATTCAATTTTTTTAAATTCGAGTGAATAGGGATAGACCCGCAAACCCGAATTGAATTCGAATCGAATTCCATTAGAATTTTTTCACCCTAAAAAGAAAAAATTGTTTTTAAAAAATTGGATTTTCAAAAGTCCACCAAACAACTCCAAATTGATTGCAGGAGGTCCCCCATAGGATAAAACACTAATTTGGCAGGTTTTAGATGGTGAATAGTGAAATCTGAATTCTTTAAGGGACAGTACTTGATACATTTTTATTTATTTTTCTAAATCGAATCGAATTTGGAATTTAAAAATTACAATTTTCAATTTCACCCTTGATAAATATGCCCCTTACTGTATCTGAACATTTGTAACATCCCCTTAAAACCTACAGTCAAGTGGTAAAATGCTCATCTCCTCAATAGTGATGGGTGAATTTGCGACGTTCCGCTTCGCTGAAAAATGTGTGAATTTTGCGTGAAATTCGCGAAACGGCGCCCGCGTCTTGTTTTTGACGCCGCCACCCGTTTTTGACGCAGGCACCAGTTTTTGACGCCGGCGTCCGTTTTTTCGGAAAATGTTTTTTTGACGCTGGCGAATTTTCGTGGGCGTTTCGCGAATTTATTCGCTGGCGGCGAATCGTGCAAATTCGCCGCAAATTCGCGCCTGGCGAATAAATTCACCCATCACTACTCCTCAACCATAAGCGGTCTTACAAGGACAGCAACAGGACAGTAGACAGCACCCTAAGCACAAGAGGCATTCATTTTTCTCGTAGACTGTGATGAGGGATCCCATAAATCTAGACCGACATAAGTAATCCATTTTAGAATGCATGATTATGCACAGAAATGTCAGGGTAAAGTAGTTCATTAACAGGTGGATGCATGTAATACACAATTCTTTTTTGCAAACGAAAACCCTATATACAGTATAGAGTATTGCTATTTGTAGGAGCTTATCCTGTTCTGGAAATATAACACCAGGCATTTTGATATTTGCAATAAAATGTTTTCTGTTCCTGTAGCCACACAGTTACCCATATTTAGAGGCAGTATAGGTATTGGATCATAACTCATATCTTGACCTGCAAGCCAGCCACATATTTTGAGAAAAAAACTACCTTAAGTTGCTGCTTATAGGCTGGGAAACATGCTTCCTACAGATGGAACACATTTGTTTTTATATCACAAGAGGCACCTTGGCATAACATCACAGAAATTGTTCCAAGGGGGAAAAAGTTGTGATAATAATCTAAATTAAAAGAATCTAATTAAAATGACATGGTGGGTCATAGTAAAACCATCTGAATCAAATGCATAGTTAAAGTTTGCGCTATCTGGAAGTACCACTGTTTTCTTCTTTGCATTATTTGTATACAGATATTTTTCTTCTTTTAATCAATAGAGCAAGCAAGTTTATGGAGCTTTGTTTGCCCAAAGTTAAATATTACAACTAAAAAAATAATACACTTGCTGGTTCAGGAATTAAATTTTAAATTGTAGAGTGAATTTTGTGCAGTGTAAACAGTGTAATTTAGAAATAAAAACTACATCATACAATCCCTTTACACATAATTTAGAAATCTACAATACAGCAGCCATCCCTGACCTGGTGCATGACCCTGTGATACAAAACATCACCACTAGGTTAGGAGCATTGGGAGGAATCCGAGTGGAAACTGAACTACTTGTCCTAGACAGGGTTGAATGGCTTACATGACAAAGCCTCTCTGATTTGAAAGAAGGTATCTCTATAGTTTTTAGCGGAGGATGTGGGGATTCTGGAGTCCTCCGGACATAGTTTAACCTTAATTTACTGTCAGTGATCAGATGCTCTGCATGTTTTCAAAAGAACTGCACTGATGGACTGAGGAGGGAAGGGCAGCAGACTGGTAGCATGCGGTCAGGAGAAGAGAAGAATGTATAGAAGTAGGAATTGTGTATTAAGCATGTCATGGTATCCTCCTGTTTTGAAGTCCAACTAGTGATCTCACTAGAAGTACAAAAATTCAACCCTATCTAAGCTGGTTTCCCAATTTATTATATCTGTTGGAAATGTAGCGCTATAGTAATTTGAGTGCACCTTACGCTACTATAAGCTTCACTCCCAGTACATATGCTCCGGATGAGACCTTAAAACCTTAGGGAGTGAGCCTTCGCAGCAATGTGGAAGCAGCAACTGTAACTGTATTCAGGGTGCAAAGAATTGGGCGCCAGTGGTTCTTATAACTTAACCATAGAACAGATTTATTGAGCACAATACCTTTGAGGAGGTACACTCAGCTTTCAGCCTTTTCCCAAGTGGAACCTGAGCAGAATCTATCTACCCTAGGTCTGTACACTACTTCTGGGTAATGAGTACCCTGGGATCTTAATCCCACTACAATCCTCGTAGGAGCCTCAAGATGCTCAGATAAATAATCTGACTGACTGCCACTCCTAGAGTGATCTATAAGGGTGAGTAGCCTATTCTTACTAGACCTGAGCTGTCTAGGTTCCACTCGAGCTATGCCTCCAGCACAGGCTAGAGCCAGCGCAAGATGGACCCGGAAAGCATGGCTTCAGAGCCTTTTATACTCTAACACAGTGCCATCTGCTGGTCACTGTGGGAAACAGCAAGGGGCCAAGCTTTAAGCAGGAAGAGCAAACAGTACCCCTTCCAACTGTATTTTAGGACCCAATTAGGTGTCTATAACATGGAGGGACTGCCTGCACATAATACTAGGGGTGGCTATTTTACTCATCCCTACAGAAATATACAATCCATATGCTTACATGACAATAACTGGACGTAACCATTGGCTATTCATTTGAGCTGATGTGTAGCTCTCAGTTTCAACTTGATTTTCAACCCTGAGCATGCCGAGGTACCAACTTTACTCTCCCATTTCACCTAACGTTCTACTAAAGCTTTTTTCAATCCCTGTTTTGCAGAAACGTTTGAATTCTTGAGTAACTATTTCATGAGCAGTGTTTGAATGCACTCGGAGAATTCAAAGTCCAATCTTAATTTCTTTATGTTAAATTAAAGAATATGACATGTCATCCTACAGTCAATGCAGTTACATATCTTATAACTGTGCAAAGTATCCATGCATTTTTTGAGATTTCTAAAAGCTTAATTTTTGAACAGCTTCCTTGTTAATTGAAAGTTTTTAAAGTTAATTACAGTACCTTATGACATGTTGATTTTTAGGCATCTTGTGAAAGTGCATCAGTCACTTTGTATCTGAAATGTGATAATATTTGTGGTACCAATAAGATTTTTTTTCACTCAAGGTCTTTAAAACCATGTTTATTGTGGCAGCCATTTAGACTGTGCTAATTAGGTTTATATTGGCATAAATAATAAGGTTTATATAAGTACTTATCTTGAATTCTGGACATTAGGAATGCAGAAAGATATTCTCTATAGGGACACTTTTTTTTTTTACAACTATAACTTTCTTAGAATTTTACAGTTTTCACTGTAGACTATAAATTGATATTGGATATTTGGAATAAGTTCTCAATTCAATAATTTAGTAAAACGTATATAATACTATAGGACTTATTTATAAAATGGAATAAAAAATGTCATATACATACACAATTGTGTGCTGTTTTTACACTGCTTCTTATGCAGAAACCTTTTTTGCATGATGTAAAGTAATGACACACATTACAGCATTTATTGTGCTAATTAAAAAATGCTTTTCATATGCAGTCATGTGCCAGAAAGGTTATAAAATATCAGTTCCTTCAAGTCCAAACTGTCAACATATCTCCATACATATTTGAAAGTCCATTTTAAACAATATATCTATTCCATATGGTCAATAAATGTGCAAAATGTGCAGCTAGAATAGTGCTTGTGGAAAAATATTTTTATTTCAGCAAACCTTAATACAGTTTTAACACAAGGAGGCAGATTTATCAAGGTTCGAGTTTTTTTAAACTCTAATAAATTTGAATTTATTCGTAATTCGATTGGGGAGTTATTTATTAAAAAAATCAGACATCTAAAACTCGGACCAGTTTTACCGACCTGAAAACTCAAATCAAATGTGAATCGAATTAGACCAGACTCGAATAGAGTTTTTTCTCCGACAAAAACTAAAATTTCAAGAAGGCTACAAACATCTTCAAATTGGTCACTGCACCTCTCCCATTGACGTATACATGAATTTGCCTGGTTTTAGGTGTCAAATTTGGATTTTTAAAGGGCCAAAGTTTAATAAATCGCGAAAATCGAATACAATTTTGATTCAAGTTTGGATAATTCACTAGTCGAATTTGACAGTTTAGACCAGTGCTGTCCAATTTATATAGTACAGAGGGCCGGAATTTTTCTAATCTACATGGTGGAGGGCCAATAATGGAAGCCAGTGTTAGCCACTCCCTGTTTTTAGACCACACCCACTTTAAACCACACCCATGTTACCGCAAGACCATGTCCACATTAATAGAACACCACAAAACCAGATGGTTGTTGCTCACTGCAGGGATCAGGGCCGGAACTAAAGGTAGGCAGAGTAGGGTGGCTGTCTAGGACGCCATCATTGAGGGGTGCACTTTTAATGTTTTTTTTTTTCATTTTTTTCAAGCGTTTATTTAATAATTTGTTTCAGTAATCATGTTCACTCACTCGGGTGGAATCCCCCTCCTTCACCTTCTCCCTCTTGCCAGCAAGTAATAGATCCTTCTGTGCAGTGCGAAGTGCGCATACCGTCAATGACGTCACTGATGCAGTTGGGTGGCAGAGAGAGCCAGAGAGCTGGCGGCCTGCTTGGTGTGGCTCTCGCTGCTCTCAGCCTTGCACAGTTGCACTGAACTGAAGACATTCTTTCTATTTTTGTGAAAGTGTGAAGCTTCCTGCTGGCACAGATTTGGGCCGGGGCCATATGTTTGCTGTTCCTGCTGGGCTGGGAGCTGGCACAGGTACATAAATACTTGATTAGATTTATTTTTGGCTGCTGCTGGCACAGGTAAAGATTGGGGGCAATATGATGGCTGCTGGAGGGCTGTATGATGGATGGCTGCTGAGCTTGCTGGTACAGGTATGGGGGCAGTATAATGGATGGCTACTGGCACAGGTATGGGGGGCTGTATGATGGATGGCTGCTGGGCTTGCTGGTACAGGCACAAGGGGCAGTAATATAAATGAAAAAGTGTTGTACATTTTCTTGCTTTCTTTATTTAAAACCATCATGGTAAGGAGGGAAATGGTAATGCAGGACAGGGGGTGCTGATTGAAGCTCTTGCCTACGGTGCCAAACTACCTTGGCCCGGCAACGGCAGGGATGACACTCATATGTGAAAAAAGTCATATTAAGACATACCCTTAAATCCATATGCCTCCTCCTGCCCTGTGTATAATACAGTGCCCCAGCATATGATTAAACACCTTAGGGGCCCCTAACAATACTTTTCAATTGCTAACAAACCCCCAGAACAAATACCAGACGTAGGTTCCATAGGGATCATAGGTCAGGCAGAGTATGGCAAACACAGGGTGCAAACAGCAGGCAAAGTATGACACACACAGGGAGCATATAGAAGACAGAACAGAGCAGGACACAGGAATCAGGACTAGTCTAATATGTACTACATACAGTGACACAGTGCTGGTGCCCCATTAGCATTTTGAATAAAGTGTGAACAGGTGAACAATGTGGGCAGTTTCAGTCTGGGTCTCAGGTGAGAACAGTACAGGCCTTTAGGATATAAACAATAGAGGTGTCACAAGTGTGAACAATGCAGGGGATTACAGTGTGAATTTGAGGTTTTACTATGCAGGGCCCAGTTAATCTCTGTAGTGATACCTTTTAAATTTTACAAATGGTAAACAGACACAGCAGGCAGACTTTGATGTGGAGGGTCACATTAGTCAAATGTGGCTAAAATGCCATATTTTATATACTGCACGTAGGTTATATACTGCACATATTGCACCAATCTAGTTGCAGGGGGGAAGTAAATAAGGGGTAAAGGGGTAAATATCCAGTATTTTCTTGATGTGGATAGTAAGGTACACTTACCAATAATAACAGGGGGTCCAGATGCGCAAGCCCCAGACCTTCAGCTCGAGGAAACAATTTGACAAATATGTGTTTATTTGTAGGCTGGCACAAACCGGACTTCACTCCAAAACTTGATGCAAATAAAAAAGTAGTTTTATTCAACAAAAAAGAAACATCTCAAGGGATAGCCTTTGAGATGTTTCTTTTTTGTTGAATAAAACTACTTTTTAATTTGCATCAAGTTTTCGTTGAGAAGTCCGGTTTGTGTCAGCCTACAAATAAACACACACTTATTGCATCATCCTAAAATGTCAGCTTCTTAATAGCAGTAATGATCCAGGTCATCAAACTTGTCACAGGGTGTCACATATTGGAAAGTGTCTGCAACACTCACATGCTCAGTGGGCTCTGAGCAACTGTTGAAAAGTTAAACGTAGGGGTCATCACAAATTATCAATTAGAAAATGTGGTTTGTCTTTAATATAAACTGATGCTACAAGGATGATTATTAAATTGTTAAAATGCCTAACCCCTTGTGCTGGCTTCCAGGTTCATCTTAATGTTGTAGTCAGTGGAGCAGAATCCAGATCAGTTTGGGATTCTGCTGTGTATCTATGTTCCAGGTAATTGCAAATCAAAAAAGAACTGGTCCTCACCTCTAACTATAGAAACATCGGTTCATAGAAATAGACCCCCCCTGAAGACAGCATATACTGAAAAATAATTATACTTTTCACAAGGGCCTGTTTGAGGCATGTCTTATGCTCCCTGGGACAATGGGTACTGCCAGTATTGCAATAATCAGGGGTCTCATTGCTAACATTGTTACCCACAGGCTGTCCCCAGAATCTTTAATCAGTTTCTAAATCGACCCCCATGTTTTTTTCTGCATCTCTGACACAGATGATAAAGGTGCAGACATAGTGCATGTATTGTAGACTCTTTTTTAATTTCCAGCATTAGAATGGATATTTTAAAACACATCAACAACTTGAATTACTAAACAGCTTTCGTTAGTATTTGCCCAGAAATAATAATGTCTAATTATTATATAATAATATATATTTATATAATTAATATATTTTTTTTTACAAACAATAACATAGCACTTTACCATCAGCTGATTATTAAGTAGACTTGGCATTCTTATGCTAAAAGGGATTGCATTTTTTTTCACTCTACCTCACTGTTGTTCTCAATGCCCATGACCCCCTCCTCTTTTATTGCAATTTAACCCCAGGGTCTCTACGCAGCCTCAGAATAAGTAGACTCCTTGTGAGTAATTTAAACATGGCCCATTTGTTTCATTGCCATATTATTCATGGTTTGTAATGATGTAATGTATATGAAATTCTATAATGATAGAGAATGGAGTCACCCCAGACCATAATAAAACATATTTAGTTTTCCCTATAAACTGGGACCAATAAAAAAAAATCTGCTGTCAAGAATAGTGATTTACAACACTTACAAGCTATCACTGATGCTATTGCTTATATTAAAATATAAAACTCAAAGAGATTCATATTTAATTTTCACTAATTGTAATCTTTTAGGAGTCTGTGACTTTAGTGGAAGCCCTCTCCACAGTAATAATATCTTATGCATTGATTACCTTAGTAGAGTTTCCCTCACAGTTCCCATAATGGTCAAACGTATAACTGAATACAATATATGGGAAGCAATTTGTTATCTCTTAATAGAGAGTTCAATATCCTGTTCTTGTACAATGGTGTCTCAAATAGATGGGCATCAGGAGCAGACATCGTTTTCTTCAGTGAGTGGGGCAGCCATGTTACTACATCTTGCCTTCATTCTAATCTTTCCCTTTTTGTCACCAGGAACACTTGCATATTCCACCAAGACTTGAACAATGATACCAGCAGATCCAGTGATATGATTCGGAATTTAGGTGCCTATAAACAGGAAAACATCATCTGCCCAGTTGCTTCTTTTGACCATCACTTTCTCTCTCCCCTATTTGCATAGCTTCTTGAGGAACACAAAGTCATAGGAGAAACTAAACTACATGTCCTTAAAAAAACAATATTCCGAACTTCTCAATATGTAATTGGAGCCCATGACACTTTACTGTTACACTTCCAAGATTGTTATATTGTCATAGACTTTAGAAATAGATTATACTGTAATTGTATAAGAGTTCAATTGGGTGCACTGAGGAACTGGAACTCTTATACAATTACATTTTTGTAATGTGCTTCTAAAGTCAATGGAAAGAAAGAATTGTGCTGGTTGGGTAGACCAAAGACTTACAGACTATGGGACAAATTTACTTACCTCCGAAGTTGCGCCAGCGTTGGGTTTGCCACACTTCGCCGCACTTTGCCAGACGAAGTGTCGTTAAAATCCAAAGTTGCGCTCAGGGAGACGAAAGGTAGCAAAGTTGCGCTAGCGTTAATTTGTCAAGCAAAGCGAAGTTACGCTAGCGATGCCTAATTTGCATATGGCGCCAAGTTAAAGTACAATGGACGTATATGTAGCAGCAAATACATTACACTACACAAGCTGGGAAAGCTTCATAAAATAAAATAGAGTTGTTATTTTGCCCTATACATATGCCCACTGTATAGTTTAGGTGCCATATGTTAGGAAATGTAGGGGGAAAAGGAGGGTACCCCCCAAAAAAAGTTACAATCTTTTGCAGCCTATCACCCTTAAAAAAAAAAGTAAAAGATGCCAGCGTTTGAAAAAATTTAAACTTTTTTTGAAGCAAGCCCTATCTACTCTATTGCACTTCGCCTGGTCTGAGGTGGCGAAGGCAAGTCTGGCGCAAGAGGTAACGTTCAGTAAAGTGCGCAAGTTAGTGAATTGGCGTAGTTACGTCCCTTCGCCATAGCTCAACTTCACCAGGTGTAAGGGTAGGTCCACTTCACTAGCGAATTTACGGCAGCACCCGAAGTAACAAAATTACGTCACACTGGCGAATATGCGCTAGCGTTAGCCAATTCGCACTTTAATGAATTTGCCCCTATGATGTCTCCTGATATCTCTATAACTAATAAATGTAATGTGTGACCTGCGCCAAAGCATGATTCTCTGATTTTGTCCTCACTACAAATTGTCTGATCTCCTCAGTTGTACTAGGGCAGGGGTCCCCAACCTTTTTAACCCGTGAGCCTCATTCAAATGTAAAAAGAGTTGGGGAGCAACAAAAGCATGAAAAAAGTACCTTGGGGTGCCAAACAAGGGCTGTGATTGGCTATTTGGTAGCCCCTATGTGGACTGGCAGCCTACAAGAAGCTCTACTTGGGACTGTAATTAGTTTTTATGCAATTAAAACTTCATTTCAAGCTTGAAATTCAAAAATAAGCCCCTTCTTTGAGGACCCTGAGAGCAACATACAACTGTATTTTTGTACGGAACCTACTCTTTATGATGTTAGAGTGGACATATTTTATATTAAGCTATAAAAAGTGTTGCTCTGCTATCCCTCTGCTCCCGCAAAGGTTCTCTAAATTGAAAGGTGTCAGGCTTTGCTTTTTCTCTTTGCTTTTTTTTCCCTCCTGGCATGATCCAGAATGGATGGCTGTGGAAATGACAGATGTCTGCAAACAGCTGCAATGAAGCATGCTAAAGTTCCACTCTTATCCATTCACTTCTTTGCAGTCACATAAAGCAATACAAATGAGCAGAGACTACCATTAAAAAAGTAACATGGCAGGAATACTTACTTTCGTTATTGTGCGATTGTTGGTCGGTGTGTAGAGTGCAGCGATTTAACCCTTACATTGCCAGCAATCACATCCACATGTCATGTTTCTGCCTCTATATATATATATATAATATAGTAAATATACTGTAAAAAGGGTTATTTATCAAAGTCCAAATTTATCTCAATATTTTCGGAAAAAAACTCCGACCAAATCTGCACAAGTTTATTTATTAATACACTTGTCTTGTTTGCGGGGAAAAACGATTTTCAGATTTTAACGATTTTTTCAGATTTTTCATCCGATTTTCATGATTTTTTCGGGGTATTGCCAAAAACCCAGCGCACATCAAAAAATCATTGGGACTTCTCCCATTGACTTATATGCAACCTCGACAGGTCTGAGATGCCGGATTTTCAGATTCAGACTTTTCCATCCTCTGGGTTTAATAAATTCTGAAAAATTCATGATTTTATTTAAAAGTCAGATTTTATAAAAAAAAAAAAAATCAAAATGTTTTGTGATTTTTGCATTCGGAGTTTATTAAATAACCCCCTAAGTGTATGCCCCTGCATCAGTAACTGGTAGCTGTATGATATATTGAAGTTTTACACAGTAAAGTACATATCTACTAACTAACCTGTTATCCATAAAGACTTAAAATACAGGAAGGCTATCTACCATTATTTCTTTTAATGATTTCCATTTTTTCATGTGATAAGAAAACAGGACCTTGTAATTGATTAACTTTAGCTGTTTATTCTTATTATTAGCAAAACAATCATTATTTTAGATGCTTTTTAATAGACTAAAAGTATGGTGAATTACACAAATACCCCGTATCTGTAAAACCCAATGTGCCAAGCATAAGAGATAATGGAATCCATTCCTGCACTATATGCAAATGCAGCACATCTGTCAGCAAATGTATAATAGAATAATGTCTGGTTCTGTGTGTAATGTTTATATTTCCTAGACCAACAGATGGCAGAGCAAAAATGTACTTTTTCTGATACTATAAGTTCGGGGTTCAGCTGAAGGGGTAATTTAAATTGTTTTTCAGGATTTCAACTCAACTGCTTGGAATCAAACATTTCAAACTGTCTTTAATGTGCAACTGTCTCGTTCCTAACGTAACAATTTTTTTTAGTCTAATAGGCAATGCATTTTTAATGCAAAATAAAATGGCAAATATCATAAAAGCTTTTAAGAGTAAGAGTTCTTTATATGTGATTTTAACTGAACATCTAAATTAAATATAAAGTGTGTGATGTTGATGCATTACTTGATGTTCCCTGTACAGAACATTCCAACAAGATTTTAGGTGGTTGCTAATCTAAAACTACTTAGAGGGAAGCAGGAACCTTTTGTTTGCAAGGTTTTAGTACACTCAGGAACATTCTCATTGTTATTCTTCCCTTTAAACATATGTTAAAGCTCCCCATGTATACCACAAGTCTAATTTGCTTAACTTTAATTTATCACTCTCAGCAGAACATAGCTGAAAATTGCAGAGCAGATATGAAAATTATATGTATAATATTACCTATATAAGGTTTCTGAACAAGCGCACCGCTTTTAGAACTAGAACAGCCATAGTTTTTCTTTCATTTTGTATTGTTATTTAGTAGATTATAGAGGTCTTGTTTACACAAACTATTAAGGTGGTCAGATTTGTACAGACTGAAAAGCTATTTCAAATGTATCAAAACTTTTAAATTCAGCACTATTTCTAGCCGTTTTTAAATTTACTTTTTTTGTTAAAAGTCTTTTGTGGTCCGGTTTGCCAAAGTAGTTGCCTTGCGTGTGATATAATATTATATATACAAATTTATTGACAATGACAGCATTTCTGAAACATGCAAATGTCCCTCAGGAGAAAGTGCTCTTAGGTTTGGCATCCAGTACTGGAAAGAAATAAAATGATTGCTTGCAAATATGCACACAAAACATGGCCAGTCAAAAAACTGTCCATATAGAACGTCATATGCTAAAGAACAGTGGCCCCTAACCAGTGGCTCATGAGCAACATGTTGCTCCCAGTGGCCTCAAAGCAGATGCTTATTTTTGAAGTACTGGTTTGGAGGCAAGCTTTAGTTGCATAAAAAACTAGGAGGGGAATGTAATATGAGTCGCTAACGGAAAAACTATTCACAATGCGAAGACTTATGCCTCTGCGTGAACTTTGCGAATTTAATATAGCTTTTGTGAACCCCGAAAACTGTTTAGTGACCACTTCTGACAGTGGAAGACCGTTTGCGAATTTTATAGTTAGCGCCAATGCGCAGTCAATGTAATAAAACTTCTTAATGAAAAAGTCGTTATGTTTGCACCGAAAGATTACGACACCTTCAAGCACTTCTTAAGAGTGGGCAATTACAATTCACAATGCAATAACAGTTTAAGGAACAATTTTACATTGCGAGATGTGGATTTTTAGTCTTATTGGCGGCGAATTGTTTAATTACATTCCCCTATAGGTGTACTGCCAAACAGAACCTCTTGTAGGCTGCCAGTCCATATAGTCCAACCAAATAGTCAATCACAGCCTTTTCATTTCACAGGAAATTCCATGATTGTGTTGCTCCCCAACTCTTTTTACAGTTGAATGTGGCTCATAGGTTAAATAAAGTTATCGATCCCTGCTACAGAAGTAGAATGGGTTACACACTTACTAATTGTTTGGTCAGGTTGCAATGCTTAAAGCCTTTGCCACACCTAACAGTACTATCAACAGCCAGAAATGTGAAAATGTGGGGCAAAGAAACAAAGAAAGAGGTAAACAATATAGTCGCCACAGTAACATAGAACCTGTGATATCCAATAGACAATGCAACCATTTAGGAAACTGCAGCTCGTCTTTTGAGCGACTATCTCCCCGAACTGCCTCAGCGTTTTTCCCCATAGACGACAATGAAAAATCGCCTGCGCTAATGCACACACGGCAATGCGTTTTCAATAGTCGCCCAAAGTTGCCTCAGTGAATCTCCCGAATCTCCTCACGTGGCCTTACCCTTAGAGCGAAATTTCTTGGTTACAAACCAGAAATTTGTCTCTTCTAGCACAATTATGCTCTCTCCGCCAGCATCCTGGGCCCCCCCCCCCTGGACTCTCCGGATTGGATTCCCAAATATCACATATATGACTTTGTGCATTAAGAATAACACAGACCAAGGGGCTGATTTATTAAACTGCAAATTTTTTTTGGTGGGGATTTTTGAAAAAAAAAAGCATGACTTTTCTGGGATTTATTATGTGACCAAAGTGTGCAGAAATACCACAGCTAAAACCTGTCGAAATCATGTAGAAGTCAATAGCAGATGGTCCCTTTTACAACTGGAAGATACAGAAGATTCAAAGGGGCAGATTTAATAAAGGGCAAGCAAAAATTCACTAGAAATCCATTCTGCAGGGACATTGCCAATTTACTAACAGGTGTAGAGGACAATCCACTAGAGACTGTCGCCAGCTCAGTTTCGCACCCTTTCACCAGGCACATTTTTGCTCAGGCGAACGATGGTTACTAAAGTGTAAATTTTCCATTACGTTACCCCTTTCGCCAGAGTTTCATTCACCAGGTTGTACCTGGCGAACTAATAAGATGAAGCTACATCCTCCTTAACCTTATGTCAGTGACATCATATCCTTTATGCCGAAAAGTAAAAAATTTTTTTTAAAAAAGCTGGCATTGTATTTGAAAATCGTGACTGTTAAAAATTTTGTTTTAACATTTTTTTTTAACCATTTCAGGGGCATGCCACATTTGTTTTAGGGTGGACTCATGTCTAGAACAATAGAGGATCTTTTTTTCCCTTTATTTTGCTTCCTTGAACATTTTTAATAATAAATGGGCACTTCAAGCAATTTCCCCAGCATCACAAATAAAGACCTATATGTACCCACCCTATTCAAATTGACCTAAGCGTAAGTTTCTTAACGACGTTTTGCTAGGCAGAAATGAACCTTAGCAAAAGTTCGCAATGGAATGATTGCGCTGACGAAAATGCTAGAGAAACTTCGCCAGCGTTCAGCACTCATTTGAGTGAATTAGCTTAGAGGTAGCAAATTAAAGCCTGGCGAAGTGTGGAAAATTCACCCTTTAGTGAATTTGCCCCATAGTTTTTGGGTGTTTGACACTGGCTTTTATGCGACAGCACGCACTTGGGAAAAAAGTTGAAAAAGTCAAATTTTTGTGACTTTTCCCGTTTCTGCTTTTTCAGTGCGGATATTTTAATAAATTTCATGACATTTGTGCTTTTAGAGAAAGTGAGATTAGTCATTTCAAAAACCTCTAAAATCATTAAAATGAGACATTTTTGATAAATAGGCCCCCATGTGTACAAAATAATCTACCCAGGAACACATGTAATTCCTTTATAGCTTAGATAGTGTACAGTACTACTGGCTGAAAAGACCTGAGATTTAAGAATGTCATACAAGCACTCTTAAAATATATTTAATGTACATATAAAAAAATGAAACCACCTTTTTGTGTCAGGATATAAAATCACATTTTAAGCTTGTGTTAGAAGATTAAAAATGCAGCTTTATTATTAAAAAAAAGCATTCATTAACTATATCAGTTTACTGACAATATGGAATTTGCCAAAGTGCAATAGGCTTTTGTAACAGTCTCTGCCTTTTCTCCCCCACATAACATACATGGTTAAAATGTGCTCAGCCAAAATGCATTTCACACATTGCTAAGATACAGTATGCAGGTCACATTCAAATGTTTTTTCCCCCCGAACATTATTTAAAAGTATTTTTACAAATAAACAATATAATTACTAAGCCTAGGTATGAAAGGTATGTAAAACTGCAAATCCAGCATGCTTCTGCTAATGCCTAAAAGAAACATTCTTTCATTCGGAAGATGAAAAATGGTGATGCTGCTTTGAAATACTTATGTTGTCTTAAAGACCGACGCATTAGCTTAGTTGCAAAAAGTGAAAAATAAATCCTGTCTTTGAAATATATTTTATATGCAGAGATAAAGCTCAACCTGGGGACAACCAGAGCAGACCTTTGTATTTCTAAGCCAGGGTGGGTTCCTAGGACATGGAAATTCTCCTTCACCCCATCAGGAGGTCTCCTGTATTTATTGATTTTATTCTGATGAATCCCATAAATCCCATAAATTGTGACTTGACTAACAGCTAGTTACATTACATGTTTATCTTGTTACAGGTATATTCTCTGTCTTGTCACCTACTGTGCAGATTGCACAGATTTTCAGCAGTGCTGGGACAGGGGATGGTGAACTACATCTCTAAATGCTTAACTGGATTCCTCTTTAGGACAGAGACACACACGAAGATTTCCCTCCGGCTAGAATCTAAATCGCTGGCGATTTAGATTCTAGCGGGCGGAAAGGCAGTTCGGGTGACTAAATCTCCCTGAATATTCGCGTGTCTCTGCCCTTAATCATGATAGTCCGTTTTTCTCCTGACCTTTACCCGTGCACTTCCGATATGCACCCCCCCCCCTGTACCTGACTTCCAACTTCCTTTTATAGACCCGCGCTAACCTGCCCACTGATGATGGACAGGCGCGTGCCTATAAAACCAGAAGCCGGTAGTGAAAGGTCGCGGGGTGGGAAGAGCAGGCAGAAGAGATCAACCCACCCATGACCTGCAAATGGGGGAGGGAGTTATCGGTTCGACGCGCACATCACTATTGATTAACTACTGGTTATTGCATATAAACAGGGTTTTTTTCCTTTTGTTCTACTGGACACATTTGCTGGTTTTAGTGCAGTACTGTACGTGTATATACCACACACCAAGCAACCCCCCCTAAAATTTGCATAAATGTGGATGTGCAAGGTCTCTTCCCATATAAACATCTGATTATGCAAACAGGGGCTGGGAAAAAAAGGTGCAGTATTTGTCATTTAGGGTCTTATTTATCGAAATACAATTTTGAGGGTTTTTCATCTCAACTAAACTCACATTTTAAAAAAAAGCATGGATGTATCCATGTTTATTAAAAAAATCTGTATGAATAATGAAGAAACATGGAACAAATACAAATATAACAAAAAAAATTTGAAATCCTCATTTTGTAAGGATTTCTGTGCAACTTCTAAAACCTTGATTTTATAGTTTGATAAGGAAAGCTCCCATTGACTTCTACATGACCTCAACAGGTTTTAGATGGTGAAGTTTTGCATTAGAGTTTTTCGTGCTTCTTAGATTTAGATATCAAAATGCTTGTGGTTTAGAGTAATTATTCTACTACACGATTTTTAGCACTAAAAAAAAATTGGATTCCAGGAAACAGCAGCCCTAAGGTACACTATTCCTTCTGGTTTAAATCCATCAGTTTGCTTCCACTCATTGGTTATATAATTCCACAGCTAATTAAAACTTCCATAGTTATTGTTCACATATTTTTAGCCATAGCATTTACAATATCAGGAATTAGGAAAGTGGCATCACTAAAATAATCATAATGGACATTTTTTTTAAATAATGGCCCTCTCAATGGAATGGCAATTGACTTGAAAATTATGCTTGGAAGGATTACTACAAAGAATAGGTAGTGGATGCCTGTACTTATTTACAAGAAATGGTTGGCGCAAGCATAGTGGAGGAATTCATAAATGTCTATGCAACACTGCGGTCTATTCTAAGCAAGTTATAGAATGTAATATAAATAGACTGGTATATTACAAATACGTTATAAATAGAAATCCAGAGAAAGGCTGAGCCAGTATATTCTCACCTGTTGTTACAACCTATATCTCTATTGAGACAAAAGCTAATAAGAGATAAAATAATGATGGATTCCCTTTAAACACTGTGCTTTTAGTCCCATGATATGTATAAAAGCAAACAAGATTTGCATTCCCATCACACTCCAGGGGGATCCATCTTCCAGTAATTTTCTTTTGGGAGGTCTATTAGTTTAGTACTTCTATTCTCAGGGCCAGCCATAATTTCTGGTTAATACAACTCTGAGAAGCTCCCTAGGCTTAACTCCTCAATTAGACAAAATTACTAATTAGTCTTGCTTAGCGTATATTCATTTTTCATGATATGTGCAAATGCATCTTATTTAAGGAAAACCCATTAGGGCTCATTTATGTGGGGAAAAAAACACTGTTGTGGTTTTGCTTAGTTTGCTGCTCCTTGCACTTTCGCATAGTTGTGCTCTCTGCAACTTGGTCCATTCTGTCTCCTGATCTGAAATGAGCACTTAATTACTTGGGGGTCCCACTAAGTGAGGGAATTCTAATGTATTGAATGCAATGGCATCTGACACACTGTCCCCTTGTGGCCACAACTACACTGCATTGTGGGTAAAAAAAAACATGGTGAAATTGCACAATTTTGGCTTGTAAATGAGTTCTGTTTTTCTTTTTTAAGATAAGGAGTAGGGATGCACCGAATCCAGGATTCGGTTCGGGATTTGGCCTTTTTCAGCAGTATTTGGATTTGGCCAAATCGAATCCTAATCCTAATTTGCATATGCAAATTAGGGAGACGGGAGGGAAATCGCATGACTTTTTGTCACACAACAAGGAAGTAAAAACTGTTTTCCCTTTTCCCTCCATATGCAAATTGGGATTTGGTTCGGTATTTGGCCGAATCTTTCTCAAAGGTTTTTGGGGTTCGGCCGAATCCAAAATAGTGGATTCGGTGCATCCCTACTGTGCAGGTATTTATGGAAGAGCAAGGGTTAACTGTGACACTAAGCTGAAGTTGTGATAGAACTGCCTCTCAGGCTGCCTGAGGATTATGGGACGTGCAGTTCAGTAACAGCTGGTAGGCTTCCGTTTAGGCTTCTCTGCCTTGTGGAGCATAAACATGGCAGGTTAAATAAGGCCAGTCTAGTCTTCTGGGGGGTTAAAATAAATGAAGCAGCCAGTGGCTTCCTAAGTGTGTGACCTCCTGACATGCTAGAATGTACCAAATCAGCCTCCTTAACCTCTCCTCCTGTAATCCCTGCAAAGGGAGAGACATCCACTCAACTCTCAGGCAGCGGTTTCCACAGCTGTGAATCCATCTTTCAGCATAAATCAGGAGGATATGTTTGATTTTGTCTATGGCAAAATACCATTGGCCCTTCAGGCTAAAACCATAAATGCAAAGAGGAAAATCTGAGATTTCCCCCCTTAAACTTCCCACAACAACCTCAGCAAAACCACATGACTGCCTTGAACCATCTCCCTGGTGTGTTGAGCGCTCCTTTGGCAGGAAATCAGAATTACTCTTATATAAATTCCATCTGATGCCAGAGATACCATCTGTGAGGAAAACTGCTTCACCTACGTCTGCACACAAAGCCACTCTCCCATAGACAAGGGAGAAGGAGGGGGAAAAGAATTGATTAATTTGCAGAATGCTTGTGATTTGTTCATATATTATTATAACTGCTCATCAGCACATGACAAATTCCCAGCACTCTGCACAGAAACCCGTTCAGTTTCAGCAGTTTTTTTGCGCCGGCACCTGACAGACTGCAGAGCCACTAATGACTTTCAGATGCTTACAAACAGTAATTCTATCTTCAGTCTGAGGAGAAAAAAAAGAACCTGAGGAAGAAAAGAGCAGAGTTATGGCCGTTTTCATTTTCTCACTGCACTGAGGAGAGGGGTTTAACTCTTACAGGCAGCAGGACATGTTAGTGGCGGCGCGGTCAGCACTCTAACGTGTGCACATGAAATAGGAGACTAATCACCCATGGGAAATGTGACAGAATCTCCATGTTAGAGCAGACAGGAGTTATCTGAGTGATCATATCTCAAGGAAGGAAAAGGTCAGCAGACCTAATCTAATTAAAATAATAGGAGGCAACCAATGACATACACAGATGATAGACAAAGGAAGAACACTTGTGCTATAGAACATATTATTCAAAGGCAGTTTCTCTTCTGTACCTGTGCCTGAATAATACAAACTGATACATTTCTATAAATGCTGCTGTGTAGTGGGAACAGTTAAAGGTCTTTGTATGAGCAAAGTGGAAGCACCATATTTATTGCAGGTGGAGAGCTTACCGTTTTTATTTTTTACCACCCATGTAAAATAAAAGGGGTAAGCTCTCCACCTGCAATAAATATGGTGCCGTGCGACTCTCTTCCATTTTGCTGTTACTCATATGATGAGCTCAGCACCGCCAAGCAGGAATGTCATAGGAAAGGAGAGGAGGTGCGGAAATTCTACTTTTGTATGAACACACACACATGCATTCATGATCATGCAAATCCCTAGAGCTGTCACACACTCACTTTCAGTTATTACTTATAGAGGACTTCAGCCTCCATAATGGCTAACGTCTTTAATGATGAAATAAAAATAAGGATTGACGAGCCCTCATTTAATTACATACAATAGGTGCAAATCTGCACAAGGGCAGTGCCATAAGTCCATAGTAACAGCATAGTATCAGCAAAGTGGAATTCAAGACACAGACATGCATCTTTATTGCTACATTTTGTGTGCTCTCCTGCACTGTTGCATAGTGCTGACTGCATTTGTAATCCAGATATGTACCATTTATACCATAAGTAGTGATGAACAAAAATCTTTGTCAGGTTTCACCGTGAAAAAAACACCCATAGACTCCAATGGGTGAAAAAAATTGTTGGGCGTCAAAACAAATTGTCACCAATTAACTTTAATGCATTTGGCAAATTTTTGGCTGTTTCGTGAATTTTCGGGGGAAGCAAAATGGGTCAGATTCAACCATCACTATCCATAAGGCCTCAGGAAATGTGGAAAATTACATACTGCAGGTGCAACTTTGCCCCAGTGCAAAAATCGTTCATTCATTTGTATTTATTATTTTAACTGCACTATTTTGCACTAAGGGCTAGTGTTGGGCGAATAAATTCAGCAGCTGTGAATTCGCATTAAATTTCCACGTTTCGCCACCGGCGAATAAAATCTCGAAATCAAAATTTGCAATGAAAATTCACCACATTGAAAAAAATTTGGCCGCGCGGCATAATAGTTGTGCACATACCATTGTCGCACATCAAAATTATTTGGACGCCCATTGACTTTATAGGCACGTGTATAAAAATTGTTACAGGCATCAAAATTGACTCGCGTCAAAATAATTTTTATGCCCATTGACTTTTTTCGCGAATTTCGTGGGAAACTGGACAAATTCGCTCATCACTACTAATAGCAGCCCACTGAGGTTGTCAAAGTTTAAGTGGGTTGGTTAGAAAGTTGACTGGCTCTAGAACCCTTGCTAAGTAGTAGTATTAGGTCAGTATGGAGGCCTTGACATTATTTGCTTCCTCCCTTTACATTTTATGCAGCCAGTGGGGCAGAAGTTTTCAGATTATTTCGGTCCAAGCTTCCCATTAAGGTTTAATACCCCAGATGAGACAATACTGATACCGTTTGTATAAATTATTAAAGATTACCACTACAGCATCTTTCAATAGTTGATAACATGAGCCATGAGACAAAAGCTTCCCATTGGCAACTGACTGCCAGCAGTCCCTTTGCTGTAAACCTTTTTTACAAACGCCAATAGCTCCAAGTGACATTGGACTTTATACACTGTTAAAGAAAATAAACAATTTCCAGCACAGACTATTACTACTTCTGCTTCTCCCCCTTTTGGTGCACTAGTCATGGCAGCCACACATACATTTAGCATTAGACTTTCTTGCTCCTGCTGTTGATCATCTTGTTCAGAATTCCAGTTGATGCCAAATCATGGCATCCAGTGGTAAAGTGATGGTTTCCAAAAAAATTTTATGAAGTAATAAAAATGTATAAATTAAACTGTTATAGGTATTTTTGAGTTGAACATACCCATAACACCCTGACAAGAACATACAAGATGAATTTACATTGCTATCATCCTTGAGTGGCTTTATTATCCTTGCTTTACGTAGAATGTCCTTCATTCTTGTTTAAAACTTCTGGATTTTCATGAAAGGCCTATATCTGTACCTGATGCCATTATAGATATATCTTTTAAAGATTTTTTTTTTCCTTACTAAAGCCACTACATGTTTGCATTTGATTGCTTGTTTTAGCTAAGAATGTTTTTGCAGGGAAACAAAGGCTGCAAAATGCACATCAGTCTACATATGAGAAACCACAGAAGGAACAAGCAATAAAACGGGACGCACCATCTGTCCAAAAACAATAACCTGCATGTTCTGAATGCTTGCAAATTATTCAGCATGTAGCCCGACCAAGTTATTGTGCCCCTTAAATAGAACAGTAGTTTGAGAACAGGAACCTTTTTGATGTCCTTTTGTGTTTTACAAATCTCACCTAAATTGATTGCTTCTGTTGGGGGTGTTTCTTAATGACTGTGTATAAGTGTGGGATTTTTATGAGCCAGATTTAATGCTACTGTTGCAGCTCAGTTATTTTAACACCAGACAATAGCAACAAAGATTTGACATCTAGGCCTCCTCTGCCTTAGGACTAGCTATTGAACCAATCAAATGTCTAAAAGGTTCAATTTAAAAACTGCTTATACAAGTATGGAATGTATTCTTTAGAATGCTTGGGACCAGGTATTTTCTGGATTATGTGGTCTTTCTATAGTTGGGATCCCCATGCTTTATATCTACTTAAAATTATGAACAAGGTACTGTTTTATTAGTACAGAGAAAAGGGACATCATTAACAGTTATATACTTAAAATGGGTTTCTGTAATTCTGAATAATAGTTTTCCAGATAATGGATAATGGTCAGTAAACTTTCATTTGAACAGACAGTAGAATTATAAGTCTATTTGTGATTGCGTTTCATTTGTTTGTTCAAATGTTTTTGAATAACTTAAATATTTGTTGTGCATTGTGTCAGGCTTGAAGTTTCCGGTTGCTGTGGGCTAAACTACCAAAAATTAAAGCTTTGTCTGCAAACAAAAGATGTTTCTAGGTTCCAGGGACAACATAATGTCAATGGTTAGGTCTAGCCAGAACCAAGACTAAAAACCTTGAACTAACAAGGCCAAAAAGCACAAATTGAAAAGGTCTAGAATATTCAGAGTCTAACATGCACCTGAGGAAGGACCTGTGCAGTCTGAAACATGTAGTGCTTCAATAAAGGAATCCATATGAACAAAAAGAATGCCTATGATTACGTATCTGTCGATACGAAACGCGTTAGGACGCATACCTTTTAACTAATATGGAATAAAGTTACATTTTTAACCTCCATGGCCATGGTTGCAGGAGTGCGTGCAGATTTATTTTAAAACTTCAATAAAGGAATTTAAACTACATTGGAAGGCTCTCCAGTTCCTACAACCAGAACTTGGCCAGTCTTTCCTCATAGCTGAGACTTTTCATACCTTTTTCCAGTCAGTGCCCTTCTCTGTACCCTCTCTAATTCAATAATGAATTGTTTGAGTGTAGGAGACCAGAACTGTACTGCATATTCTAGATGGGGCCTTACAAGTGCTCTATACAGTGGAAGAATGACCCCCTCCACCCGTGACTCTATGCCCCTTTTAATACAGCTCAAGACCTTATTTGCCCTTAAAGCTGCTGACTGGCATTGCTTGCTACAGCCAAGTTTATTATTTACAAGGACTCCAAGGTCCTTTTCCATAATGGATTTGCCTAGTGCAGTCCTATTAAGGGTATAAGTGGCTTGCATATTTTTACATCCTAATGACTTTACATTTATCAACATTGAATCTCATCTGCCACTTAGCTGCCCAGATTGCCAGTTTGTCAAGATCATGTTGGATGGATGCAACATCCTGGATGGAATTAATTGGACTGGATAGTTTTGTGTCATCTGTAAACACTGATATATTACTTACAATACCCTCCCCTAAGTCATTAATGGACAAATTAAATAAAAGTGGACCCAATATCGAGCCCTGAGGGACCCCACTAAGAACCTTACTCCAAGTAGAGAATGTACCATTAACAACCACCCTCTGTACCTGATCCTGTAGCCAGTTTCCTATCCATGTGCAAACATCCTCATTAACCCCAGCAACCCATACATAAATACAATATTTAAAACTATGACAAGCCAACACAATACGTCATTCTAAAGCTGAAATATCCTATAATATTCTATAGGGTCTTTAGGAGACTATATTATTTTGTTTAATAGGTATGGCACATGTTCTCAAAGTTGAACAGCTCTACTGCTGACTCCCCCACTCATAGAATTTCCAAGGCAGACACTAAGGACCCAAGTTAACAATCAGCCTTAAAATTTACTGTGGCAGATTTCATAACTTGGTTTTAAAATTTAAGCACAATCATGAAACACATGCCAAGTGACATTATTTAATAGTGCGACATTGTTTGAGATCTTCTCACACTATAGCATTTCCTTATGAATAGATTGAAGTTGTTATAGTGAGAGTAAGCAGAGACTGACAGGCATTATGTAGGCAGAGGCACAGAACTAAAAAGCAAGTATACCTATGTATGGGTGTAAACTGAGATAAACTGACATATGCTGGATACAGAGGTTTCCATAGTGAGCACAGTAGAAAAGTAGAACTGAGTTTGTGGAGGTACTGTGGTGAACTTCTACTGAAGTTTTGTGTATTTAGTTATTTTAATAGTTTTTAATGAAGGTAAAAGGCTGCATTAGTCATACAAAGAACCCAGGTAAATAATCCTGGATTATAAATCTGGGGGTAGAGGTTACTCCCTAAACAATAACAAATATCATAATAATAATAATAATAATAATAATAATAATAATAATAATAATAATAATAAATAATCCCTTAGTCCTGCAACATAGTCATTAATATAACTTTTTCAATTATCTTCCCTAACATTATATTATATTAATTTTTTCCCTAAACATTATACATGCAACTTTTGCAAACAAAGTAGGTTTGATAAATCCTGAAAGTCAGCTCTGCACGCTGCCATGTCTTTTTTCTAAGTTCAAAAACTTTTTCTATCAACAATGTCAAAACCAAGACAATTAGGTCATTTGCATGTGTCAATCACTGCTAATAAAATTCATTTTCAATTGGTGCTCCCAGCAAATACTACTGTGTACACAGTATGCAAATGAAAACAGGCACAATCTCCATTTCCAGACAGTAGTATTTATACACCCAAGGGTATAAATTGAATTTTGGGGGCTTCCAACATAATGTTAATAATGATAAGCAAGGGATGCTATATACTGCAGTTAGTGTTATTAGCCCGAAACAGAATCTAGTGGCAGTAGTAAATGCTGAAAAAGAAAATAGACTTATGAAAAGATGGCACTTTTTTCAGTTTTTTTAAACTATTTGAATTTTAAATATATATATACTGTTTAGAGAGAGAGAGAGAGAGAGAGAGAGAGAGAGAGAGAGAGAGAAAGAGAGAGAGAGAGAGAGAGAGAGAGAGAGAGAGAGAGAGAGAGAGAGAGAGAGAGAGAGAGAGAGAGAGAGAGATGGGGATGGGAGAAAGAGAAATGGCATGAAAGCTGCACTCCTTTAAAGCCTGTTTGCAAGAACTTGAAGTTACAGTATAATATATACAATAAAAGTGGCCGGAACAACAATATTGGTGTTTTTAAGGTGCTTTATTCCATGAAGGTGATGGAGCTGAGCATTAATGAAATATATAAAATAATAATGAAATAAATAAAATAATAATGCAAATAAATAAAACAGATTTTGACAGCATAAGATACATTAAAGGGGTAACTGAAAAAACAACAGGGTATGAACTCATCTGTGGTTGGAAACACATCACAACAGTGATGTGAAACACTGCATTGTACCCAGTTGAACATATTATTCCCAATTAAATACTATACAAATCTGTACTGTCTGACTTCCAGAGTAGAGTGCTGTTGTTGATTAACACTGCTCTGAATGCACTGTGATCTATCAGTACCAGTCCAATGTCCAAATGACTGAGCTGTACACACGGTCCTGTGTTGAATATAAGTAGGGGGTGACAGGGGAACACTATGTGTGTATATGTGAATGCAGAACTGAGAAGTATGCATTTCTGAAAATTTCACCTTAAATTTCATATTTGTTTGAACAGTGGCTTCCATGTCTCTTGAAGTAAGTTCACCATTCACAGTCCTTCAGTTGTGCTTCAGGTTCAATTGTCTGACCAGCTGTATCATTACTGGAGGGCTAGTCAATTAAAGGAAACCATCTAGAACTGAAACTTGCTATTGATTGGACATGTCAGAACATCACAATAAGATAGTTGGGCAAGTTCACAAGTAAAGTCTTCTCAATCTGTCCAATCTGCCACAACTCTTATCATTCTCAGTAACCAGCCCTGGATAACAAGTGGGAATAAATGCTTCTATAAAAAGAAAAAAACCTGTCAAGCTGTTTCCTGTCACCAACTCCTCCAAATAGAAATGTAATGCTTAGATATAACATATTTATTTATATTTTTTAAGTGATCTTTAGTGGCAGCATCTATAAGAGCTCAATACATACTGTATATAAATGTTCAATTAACTGCTAGAAGTTAGAATATAATATGCATGCATTGTGTTTTTAGCTCATTGGTACAAATTGTTTTGTTTGTGGATTGTGTCCTGCCTTTAAATAATATTGCAGAGCAAGAATATAACAACATATTTGTTTCACCTGATTTTTAATAGTGAATAACAGTCTAAGAAAAGGCAGCAATTTAACTCAGACCATGCATTTACTCTGCATCATATATTGCAGGAGTGTCCACCACCACCTATTACAAAAAAGTGGCCTGGAATGCAATAAAGAGGGAATAGTCAAGAAGAAGGATAGATGTCCAAGGTGGAGATGACTAGGCCAAATACTGAGCTACATCACAAAAGAACAAAGAAGGGAGTGTTAAGACCTGTAACAGAATGCCAGCTTTTTCTTATTGTCAGACACCATTAAAGAAATCTATAGTTACATGCTGCATGAGTAATTAGCCAAGCAGCATTTAAGAGCATATTTTTTAAAAATTATAATGTCTCTACAGATAAGAACATATATAACATTCATAGTCTATGCTTCTCTCAACAAATGGAATCAGTTTTCCTTTTCACTAGCTAATATAGTTTTGTGTAATGTGTTTTACAGGCTTCTTCCAATATGGCAAACCATTCAAATCCAGCTCTGTATAATATACTTGCTAGAATTATACTGTACTACTGTATATGCTCCAGAATAAGCAGAAATAACTTTTTTTGTGATAAAAGTGCAGGAGGGTCACTCAATCAATGAGAGAAAATTAAAAAAAAAACACTAAAGCAAAGAACCCTTTGCGAATTCCATAATACTTTATAGTAGATGCTGAATATGTATATAATTTATGGGCTCTCACCATGTTGTGATCATAGGCAGCTCCTGTCCTGTGCCAAGACGGCAAAGGAAAATTTGCTGTCCAAACAGTGTTGCTTTTTCTTCTTTATAAAACACTAATTATTAAGTGTGTGTGTGCCTACAGAGGGTGCAGCTACTGGTCTTTTACCAACCTGTGTCCTGTACATGGGACATACTGTATGGGAGAAGTACAGAAGCAGGAATAGCTAACAGTATGGGTAATACAGTCGATCTACATTTTGCCTGTGGTATTCATGTAATAACAAACAATAGGTTCTGTTAATTTAGTATTTTTCCTAACCCATGGGTAGGTATTTATTAGTAACCACAGACTTCCTCTGAGTTTTTTTCAGGTTGGTTACGGGTTTTTTTTGTAACTCTTTTTTGCCAACTCTCTTTTCACATAATTCACCAGTTTAGTTGAACGTACTCTATGTCATGTTTTATCATGTTTTTTCCCTTTTCATAGTATATATAAATGTTAAGTCAACCATTTTCCAGAACTTTCCATATACAAAAAAAAATAAGCACTCCAACATGAAAACTTTACAGGAAAGGGCATAGTTCACAAAGCTCCCAATTGGCAGCAAAATGGTTAATAATGAACGCAGCTCCTGGAACCAGTTCCTCCAGTGTTTGCTTCGGACCCTAACAACTTCACTCTTTCCTTTTGTTTTGGTGTGTAAAACCTGGATAAAATGAAATAATAATTTGTAAAATAGGGAAAATATACCTTAATCAAAGCCTTCATTCATACTGTGTCAAAGGTGTATTTAATGGAAGAAGGTGGTTTCACCCACAATTACTGTATCTTTTGATTTCGATTTTGAGAGTCTTAATCACTGACTCTGATCATATATTTTTTTACAGAAATTAATTGTATATTTTCCATATAGCAGTATGGCTGTTTTACCATGTAATCGTTATAGTGTAAAAATAGTACTCGGAATAGAATGCAAAGCACTATCAGTGATGTAGACTGATTGAAGTCACTTTAGAATATTAAGGGTTAACAATCAATGGGTTCAGTGAGGAGCCATTAATCATATCAGCAACCTATTAATGTAGGTTAGTAGCTGTAGTGCAGAGGCAGCTCTGATAAACCCCTACCCTGCCCTCCCAATACAAGTTGCTCAGTAGTTGGTAAAGTTAGGGTAAGGATACACGGGCAGATTCGGGGAGATTAGTCACCCCAACGACAAATTGTCTCTTCTTCTGGGCGACAATCTCCCCGAACTGCCTTCCCGCCGGCTATAATGAAAAATTGCCAGCTGGATGGCACTTGCGGTGCTTCGTTTTCTGAAGTTGCCTCACGAGGAAACTTCGGCCGACTTCGGAAAACGAAACGCCGCCAGTGCCATCCCGCTGACAATTTTTGGTAACAATTTAGAATGATTGCTTTTAAATTTTAGCTAGCAGTGCCTCGAACTCACTGATATCAAATAAGTGAAACAAGGTGGTGCTTTTTCTTTCAGACTGTCTTCTTATTTTTGTTTCTTCACCAGTAAGAAAACACAAATTAGCTTTAAAGCTTAGTTTGGTTGTGATGTGTAGAGCAGGATTTGTTCCCCTTTAATTGGATGTGTTGCAGAGAGACATGCACAGTTGCTTTGTGTTCACTTTGCATGTTTGTGAGTTAATTGGATACAGTAGCAGAGCATAAGTTAGTGCGCTCGTTCCTTCCCCCCCCCCCCGGGGTAGACTGGATTTCTCCGGCACAGTAAAAAAAAATCCTTTCTATAGAATCCACAATTCTGTCTCAGTGAGCATTCTTTGCCTGCGACATTATAGCTTACCTACCTCCAAGCTGAAGGGCCTATTTGTCTGCTTTAAGTGAAATCACTCAATTCTCAAAAGTCAGTGGAGGACTTTGGTAGGGGGAAGGCTGGGAGAGGCCACTCCAAATAAGTTCCATTAATCAAAAGGCACAGTCTAATGTAACTAATATTTTACAATTAGAGAAGACAAGATGGAACTAAAAGCCATCTATCTCTCTTACACCACATGATCATCGATTCATAATCAGAAGACTGAGAGCCGCACAAAGATGCATTTACAGGGTTTGGGGGGAGGGGGGATTGGTCTGAGCTGGAGATAATGAACACGATGAGAAGGAGCGGCGCTGAGGGCTGTGGAAAGATGACAGATTGGTTCAATGGTGACGGATGACATGAAGATGAGTACAGATACCTGACAGGCAAGCGAATGATGACTGCAGTCCTTTTCCACCATTATGATCCTCAATTATCTTGGTAAGGACTAAAAAGGAACTGGCGCAGCCCATTCGTTTACTTCTAACCTCGGATAACACAAGACCGTGCCAGCCTGCCACTTTTTCACAATTCTATCAGCAGTTTCTAGGAACTGTAGCTTTTCATTGCTACTAATCACAGGCGGTGAGGGGGGATCAGGAGTACAGTAAAGAAATACAGCGCGCGTCCATCTGTTTTGCAATAAAATTCCTAATCTTCGGGGAGTGTTTGCAGGGGGCTGCAAGGGAGTGTGAGCCGGGGTTGGGGAGAAAGAGGGGGGGCACCATGTTTTTTTTTTAACACTGCCACCTCTAGGAAAGGAAAGCTTGCCAAGACAAATCTACTCTCTGAATTACCTCATTCTGGACAGTTTCTATTCTTTCCACGAGCAGGAATTAAAGTTCGGAAATGACTCAGCCTGCTTAACGATTTGCTTGTAAGAATGAATTTCAGGATCTAGAAAGTCAACATTTAGGAGGTTTCACTAGACCACAGGAAGTGCTTAAAAGAGGTATAAACTCTGCTCAACAATAATACCCTTTTCTTTTAAAATTGTGGGATTTTTCTATTCCTTTCTTTTCTTTTACTGTACAGAAACCACAAAATGCCTGCATTTCTTTCCAAACATATTGTATTTCTGTTAACCTTTTATGTGATAAACAGAATGGTAGGATATTTAAAAAAAAAAGCCAGAGACAAATGGATTCCAGTAGGGAAAAATATATACTGAGGACTGTACTCTACATGTAGAGACTCACTTTGAACATTTATCGGCAAATAGGATTTTTACAGGGGCGTAACTACAGAGGAAGCAGACCCTGTGGCTGCAGGGGGGCCCAAGAGGTACAGGGGGGCCAGGAGGCTCTAATTAATGAGAAATTTCAATACAGTATATATTGGTAAAACAGGACAACCTCTGGATATTTTGGGGACCCCAAAATGAATTTGCTGTGGGGCCAGTAACATCTAGTTACACAACTGGATTTTTACATATTACACATGCAAGCCAATCTTTTGTCTTTATAATACTAATAAAACTGATTCCCTGAAATATGTTTTGTACATGGGTCAGACCTCCCATCCACACAGTGCTATAAACGTTACTATATTTATGAATGCTAGTATATTTCTGCATAGACACGTGTAATATATGAAGCAAAGCATTTACACAAAAACACATTAAGGGTTAAATGTAATGAAATTTGCAAAGAGAAAAAACTTGGGAATAAAAATGTGCATGTCGCAATGTCAAATTCTTCTTTAGTTTTTTATTGCATTGCAAATCTTAATTGCACTTTAGGAACTTTTAAGACCTGCTTGAAGGTGGCGTAAACTTTTGGAGCAAATGTAACAACTTTTTCATTAAGATGTTTTATTACATACACTGCGCAAACAATAACATTTGCAATTCTTTACTGCCGCGTGAACAAAGTGTTTGTAAAGGCAAAATTGTTCACTTTGCACACATTTTGCATTGCAAACGATTTTAGCATTAACGACCAATATTACATTCCCCATAAGACTCACTAAGAGACAATCTCAGCAGAACTATTCACGTCTGTTTCTCATACAATTGATAGTAATATTGTACCAAATTCCAGACCAGACTTTCCCAAATCTTTGTATGCAGCTCACCTTATTCACCACCAGACTGATCTTTGTTTTAATAGCAAAAGAATGGGAATAGAGTGATTGCTCTACTGTCATTATTAGCAATAACAGAGACAGTTGGGGCCGATAAGTCCAATGAGACCCAGTGCTGTCATATGGGGTAGAACATAGGGGAACTGGAATGGGATGTAGGCAGAGCAAGGTTGGAGTAGGAGCAGAGCTGGAGTGGGGGGCATTACCTGGGGCCCAAAGATGGACAATTAGCAACTAATCCTGTAATTTTGGTTATATACCAGCTCAGCCCACAAAATTCAGCAGGAAGCCCTTCAAGCTACCATGTTTAATAATACAGGCTTCCAGCTACTTTGGCTATAGATGGCACCATGCCAGAAAAACAAGCATCTTCCCATGGCACCATTTTTTCCCATCCATCTTCCCATGGAACCTTTTTTTGCACCGAACACTGCCTTGTACCTATCTCCCCATGCATCACAACATATTGCATACTGTACTTATGTCTGTAGTATTCAGTAGCTCCAAGGAGTACTGGGAAAATTGCTCTATATACCAGGCAACTAAAGCACCAGTGCAGCACTTTAATCTACATGTAAGTGAGGTCCAGGTATTGGTTCACAGGTTATACCATTGGGTTTTTAATCTAGAAGCCCTTCATTTTGTTTGCTGTTTTATGCCTTTTATGCCTTGGCTATATTACTTTCTGCTGCCTTAGGCAATTAAAAAATATTTGAGAAACTAGGGGCAATAATACTGAGACATGATATCCTAATTTTACAGATTTTAAAATTTTACAGATCTGATGGTCACATTGTCCAAATATCTGTGAAAACCTAGCAGAAACAAAACATCTGTATGCAATTGGATTATCCACAATGGAGACTGGAATATCTTTCCAAAACATAAATTAATACTGTCAATTCTGAACTAATGGTAACATCAGATTACTGACATAAAAACAAGTAATGCAATTATTCTAAAGGTCACCACCTTATAATACAGAAAGTGCTTTCTTCTCTGTAAAGTGCCATAGGTGGGATTAACTTGAGCACTGATAGATAGGAAGTACTAGAACTTGCCATTGAGAGTAACCATTCGCAGATCACAGCCTGTGATACAAGTAGGAGACTAGTACAAGTACATTGTGATACTAACTGCAAAGAGAAACTGCAATACATACCCTCTTTCATATCTTTTTCCTGAGAGAGTAGTTGATTAGAAAACAGCACTTCCCCACAAAGCCTATCTGATTCTGCACTTAGGAATGCACTCATCACCTTTATGCTAACTGAACTTCAACTATTGAACAACATAGATACACACTATGGAAGAATAATTATTTGTTAAAAAAAAAATCTCTTTTTGTACGGTGAATAGTGTAGACTTATTTAACCCCACTCCCAAATGATTGTACTATTAGCAGACTCCCAGTGTAGAAGCTAAATGCAGATCTAACACTTAAAACTTAAGAGGGTAGGTAAGATTAAAGCAGTCTGTCTGCAAATTATAATTACAGCTCTGTAACTTTAGCCAGTATTGAGCAATTAAACTGTGGTTAGTTGGTATTCAGCCAGCATAGCAAATGCACAAAGGTATCCGCATACCACTATACATACAATGCATAGATGAAGCTTACATTCTCTATTCTCAGACAAGAGCCATTCTTCTTGTTCATTTTAGCCAAAGTATGTACAGTATACATAGTATGGGTATAGCATCCGTTATCCGGAAACTCATTATCCAGAAAGTTCCAAATTATGAGAAGGCCATCTCTCATAGACCCTATTTTAATCAAATTCTAATTTTTAAAAATGATTTATTCCTGTAATAATAAAACAGTACATTGTACAGTATGTCGTCCGAGCTAAAATATAATTAATCCTTATTGAAGGAAAAAAAATCCTATTGGGTTTACTTTTAATGTTTAAAGTATTTTTTGGTAGACTAAAGGTTTGGAGATTCATATTATGGAAAGATCCCTTATCTGGAAAAACCCAGGTCCCAGGCATTCCTGATAACAGGTTACATTCCTGTATATTAATTTGCATTGGTTTTTCAGTGTCTCAGTGGTCTGTAACTCATATATGTAGTCATTGCCTTTTTCCATACAGTATTGTTCCAGTGGGGAAGTATGAGAAACTGTCAACTATTTCTTTATTGATCATCTCAGGGTGATAATAACTTAATTGACAATATATTTGTACTGACAAAATGAAAAAATAAACCTTACACGTACAGGATAAGCGCTTATCAAAAAACTGCTTCAGCTAATCTATGTGATCTGTATTAGTATAAAGGAACAGCAACAATAATAATTACTCATGGATTAGTGCTTATTACAATTTGTAACTGATAGCACTACATTAAGTAAATAGAAAGTATTTGAATTATTTGGTAATTTTTATAGAATCTCTCCCCGGAAGTCAAATGATCTACCAGTTACTACAATGGAGTGTTTTGGCAAATGTATCGTTCCCCCAGAAATGGATGTCCAAGATTTCAGTCACTGAGCGAAAAATCTAGAACTAGGATTAAATATAGTAGCAGCCTTCTTGTAACATAAGATGCAAAAAATATGCACAGGGCAATACAATCATGTAACTGATTTTAAAATGCTAGAATAATATAATATGCAACAAGCATGGTATTACACACCAATGACTACTGAATGGGACAGATGGAATTTATCAAAATGAAATATTCCAAGGTTAAGTTATTGCTCCATGCAATCAATGGAAAAAATGCCACAGATAATAAGAGAGACGTTTTTGTTAATAAAAATGGAACAATCACTTTCCCGCCCCATTTTTTGTTTTGTTTTTACAAACGCAGATGGAGCAGAATATAATAAGCAATGAAGTGCATATGCTCCTCACAACCAACCATATCAGTGGATGTGTGTGCCAGATGCTTCAACCTACTTCCTTCTTAAGGTATAAAGAGCTGTATTAACAGAGTAAAGATTGCATAGCACAGGCATCAGTGGTATATTCCTGGTTAGGATGTAGCCTTGCCCTGAATAACACACACCACTATGATTTCAAATAAGCATTATATAACCTGTGATAAAACACAGCAATGCACTTATATAATGAACAGTGGTTTAAGATTGAACAATACAGTGAAATACTTCAGTAAGAAGCAGGTGTGTGCTACAGTATTACACACATACAAATAACTAGACTATATGCTTTTCGGAGCAGAGAGTGCCTTCCTGATGTTTATCTTCTAGGCAGGAGCACCCCCTCTCCCTTCTTCATGGCACCGCTTATCACTTCAGTGAATGAGCAGAACTGGCACTATACACACACTCACACATAAGTGCAAAGAGTAAATGTCAGGAAGCTCACAATCAAGAGCAAGGGAGGGAAGGAGATTGCAAAGAGCAAATGACAGCCGGGAGGTAAAGTCAGTTTGTAGCAATGAACCATTTAGGTACAGACGTCTTCTGCCGGAGCACATCATCAAGTGGCCACATCAACACCAACACGGGGGAAGCTAAAAAAATGGGCTGGTAGAACACACAAGGACTGGGATCTTTAGCTGAATTCTTCTTATAATTACGAGACAATTAAAATAACAAATGTTATTCGCATTCAGTATAATTGCTACAAAGGCAATTTACTGTTAGGCAATTACATAAAGATGATACCTAGGGGAAATGTTAATTAAATACAGGTATGGGATCCGTTATCTGGAAACTCATTTTCCAGAAATACAGGAAAGCCATCTGCCATAGACTACTACATTTTTAAATGATTTCCTTTACCTTTGTAATAATAAAACAGTACCTTGTACTTGATAGAATAGCCATAAATTAATATCGGTGGCAAAACAATCATATTGGCTTTATTTAATGTTAAAATGTTTTTTTTTTAGTAGACTTACAGTCTGGAGATCTAAATTAGATAAAGATTCCATATCTAGAAAACCACAGGTCCCAACTATTCTAGATAACAGATCCGATATCTTTAGAATTAGTTTGACCTGCCTGCATAATAACACAAATGTATAAATGTTTCCACAGCAATCTTTTGGCTATAAGCTGAATGATCCCTAAACCAGCGCAGTGTAATATGTCTAAAAATATTATATTAAAACTGTTTGCTGATGTCAACTCCGAACCAAATTTACTTAATTTAATAATAATAACAATAATAATAATATCAATACTAGTATATATACATTATTAATATTAATAATAATACATCCAAATATTGTTTAATACTAATTGCTGCATCTCCAAAGAGAACCGGACAGAACCACTGACACTGCTGTCTCAGGATTAAGAGTGAATGTCTGGTAAATGTCCAGTCCTCTAGTTTGTCTTGCACATGGAATAAAGTTATGATCCTGACAATCTCCAACCTCTCCATTTATTAACTCCCATCATCTGTAAAGGTTTTTTAGAAAACAAAAAAAAAAAACGTTGGAATATGATTTCAGGCATCTGGGTTATTGCATTTCACGGAATTCTAAGAATGACAATTTGAAAATGAATATAAGCTCTCCAGGTATGTTTTGAACCAGTACAACAACAAAAAAAATGAAGGATTTAAATAATCATAAATATTAGACAAAAACAACTAAAAAATAGCTCATTGCAATGTAAATTACTTAAAAGCTGGTTACCAATTTATGTATACTGTTGTCAAAAATGGCCACTTCTTTCTTTTTACATAATTTGACATGAAAATTAAACATTGCTCAAAGATGGAGAATTCCATATGCTGGGAGATTATTTGTAGTCAAATGATTTCAGTGTAAATGTGTTTTTTTTTTCTTTAAGCCTGGTCTTCATCGCCATCTAGAGTTCAAATTGCAGCATGGCACACTGGCAGGGCTAAGAAAAATTAAATACAGCTGAATAATTGAATGAGAGGGCAAGTTCAATCAGGGGTCACCATCTGCCTGACTAGGAACTGTTGGCGCATTTCAACTAAGCCTCCGTCGCATCATAAACACGCTTATCACGGCTCCGAAAATAAAATAAAATCACTCTTAAAATAATCTAATTATAAACAATAAAGAAATAGCCATGGATACCAGGATGGAGTTGACAAAATGAGTGCGCTATTGGAAGATGGATCGGAGCGTGGATGAAGCATCAGTAAAACCTAAGAGAATGCCATTATTAAACCTCGTGCAGTACATCGAATGTCTGTTCTTAATCCCTTCGAAACCTGTTGATACGATGAGACAAGAAAATGTTCCTGTATCTTTAGACTATCTATAGCAGTGGTCCCCAACCAGTAGCTCGCGAGCAACATGTTGCTCTCCAACCCCTTGGATGTTGCTCCCAGTGGTGTCAAAGCAGGTGCTTATTTTTGAATTCCTGGCATGGAGGCAAGTTTTGGTTGCATAAAAACCAGGTTTACTGTCAAATAGAACCTCCTGTAGGATACCAGTCCATATAGTGGCTACCAAACAGCCAGTCAAAGCCTTTATTCAACATCCCCATGGACTTTTTTGGGCTTGTGTTGCTCTCAAAGTATTTTTACATTTAAATGTGGCTCTCGAGTAAAAAAAGGTTGGGGACCCCTGATCTATAGGAATAACCAAGTCCACTCTGGTGTATAAGTGCCTTATTTCTGCATGGACATACCTTTATCTTGATAACTGAGTGTTATGACATATCTATAAACATGGTAGAATGATAAGACTTCTATATGCCTTCATGTGGGACAAACACTCCCATTATTATGTATTCAACGTGGAAATACTGAATTTCATTAGTGCTAATTTAATCCAAGTTTAACAAGTCAGTGCAGAGCATTGTTTTTACATTTAGTCCGATATAATGAGAATAACAGGGATACCGTCTGTTATCCAGAATGCTCGAGTCATGGGGTTTTCTGGATAAGGGGTCTTTCTGTAATTTAAACATTAAATAGACCCAATAGGATTGTTTTGTTTTCAATACAGATTCATGCAGCTTAGTTGGGATCAAGTACAAGGTACTGTTTTATTATTACAGAGAAAAGGAAAATAACTTTTTAAAACTAGAATTATTCGCTTATATGGAAGACATCCTTCCTATAATTCAGAGCTTTTTTGGATAATGAGTTTTTAGATAAGTGATCCCATACCTGTATTAATATTACATAAAACTAATTTTCATGTTGAATTCCATACTATTACATGGGTGGTGTCCTAAGACATACCTCCCAACTGTCCCGCTTTGAGCGGGACAGTCCCGCTTTTGACAGCTCAACCCGCAGTCCCGGCTTGTTACTGAAATGGCTGCACTGAATAGCCAGAAAAAGACACAAAGGGGGGAATGTAATTAAAGTTGCAAAGAGAAATAAGAATAAAAATCCACATCTCGCAATGTAATATTGTTCCTCAAACTGTTATTGCATTGCGAATTTTAATTGCGCACTCTTGTGCTTGAAGGTGTCGTAATCTTTTGGAGCAAACATAATGACTTTTTAAGTAAGAAGTTTTATTACATTTACTGAGCATTGGCGCAAACTATTAAATTAGCAAACGGTCTTCCACTTTAGGAAGTGGTCGCTAAGCAGTTTCTGGGTTTGCAAAAGCTACATTAAATTCGCACAAAGCAAAATTTGTTCGAGCATAGGCATAACTTTTCGCATTGCGAATAGTTTTTCCGTTAGCGACTTTTATTACATTCCCCCGAAAGTTTCTAACTTAATTGGCTTTTGTCAGAGAGCCCAGAACAGCCACCAGGTGCACAAAGATACTTTTTTAACAATTTTGAGATAAGCAAATAAGCAATTGTAACAATTAAGATAAAAGTGTCTCTTGGGAGAAGTTAGACTCACAGCTTAAAAGGAAATTTACCTTCATTAGCAAAACTGTAATAACTGTAAAAAAAACACACAGAAATTTTCATTGCGCTAAACTCTTTTTGTCTTTCGATTTCCAAAATGTTGGGTCATTTTATAAAACCACATGGAAAATGACCCTTACAAGAAGAAATGCTTCCATGAGAAGCCACAAGAGGGCTAGTATTTAAAATAAAAGGAACATGCACAAATCAGTAAAATAACACCTTTTCTTTAATGTGGATTAATGGTTCCTGTATTCCAAATGTGTACATTATTTTAATAAAACAATAATCAATTCATTACAAATGCAGAGGAACTCATTTTTAAGTACCCCCTCAGGTCAAGAAACAAGCAACGGGTTCCATCATGGTGTAGGTTTTTTTTTACCCAGAACCCTGATATCTAGAGAGTTCTGAATTATAGGAAGGTCACCTTCAATGGATTTCTTTTTAAGGCAAATTTAAGTCAAATTTCTAAAAATGATTTCCTGTTTCTTTGTAATAATAAAACAATACTTGATCATAGCTATGCTGCATAAATCCATGTTAGTATAAGAAATCTTTTTAGGTTTATTTAGGGGCAGATTTACTAAGGGTCGAATTTCGAAGTTAAAAAAAACTTTGAAATTCGACCCTCAAATTAAAATCCTTCGACTTCGAATATCAAAGTCGAAGGATTTTTAGCGTATTCGATCGATCGAACGATCGAATAGAAATAGTTCGACCGAATGATTAAATTTTTAAGCGATCGATCAAAGGATTTCTATTCGATGTGCAAAGACTTAGAAAAGTGCTGTGGAAGGTCCCCATAGGCTAACATTGCACTTCGGTAGCTTTATTTGGCGAAGTATGAAGTTGAAGTTTTTTTTAAAGCGACAGTACTTCGATTATCGAATGGTCGAATATTCGAACGATTTTTACTTCGAATCGAAGTCGAAGTAAATTCGAAGTCGTAGTATCCTATTCGATGGTCGAAGTATCCAAAAAATTACTTCCAAATTCGAACTTTTTTAACTTCGAAAATTCACTCGACCTTAGTAAATCTGCCCCTTAATGTTCTAATTTTTTTTTTATAGCAGATTTAAGGTATGGAGATCCAAATTACAGATAGATCCCTTATCCAGGATAGATCCCTTACTTTTATAGGAATTTAAAATAACATTAGAGGTGTATAATTTTAAAAAAAAACAAATAGTAAGTTCAATATGCATGTGATTTTAATATCCTGGGAACAATGAGTCCAATCAGTTCTTATATTCCGTTCCCCATATTCTTAAATGTGATGCTGATGTGCTTAGAATAACCCTTATATTTCATATATTTAGACTTTCTTTGTAAGAAGGCTCAAAAGTGCTCAAGCTCAGGTTACTATACAAATTTCTGATATTATATGATCTGACCTTAAGTGGCACATAGGAGGTAAAAATTTCTGCCTGTGAAAGTGGCAGCCATCAGATACAGAAAAAAGCTGCAGTGGTTTGGACTGATGTATTCACTCCAACACATATTTTGTTTAAATCAGAACAAAAACATGTGATGTTTGCACTTTAACACAAAATACATAATTTTTTAAAAAAAGCAGCATCCATAGGTGAGTTGATTTGTTCTCTTGAATGCTGGTTATCAGTTCCCGCTATCAAAATAAAAACCTGATTTGTACTATCTTTCCCCCCCACCCTTCTTTGTTTTCTGTACCCCTGATTTTTCCTTTTTTTTTTTGAAAACTCAATAAACATTCAACTGAGAAAAATGGTAAAAAAAATAAATAAAAAAATAAAAAAATAAAAACCTGAAACCAGTTGCAAATCCAGCCTTATCCTAACCTTACCTTACTGTCACTAAGACTGCTGTGTGCAATAAAACAAGGCAGTACTTGTAATGCAGAAAACAAATTTAATTTCTGCTATGTCTGAAAAGCTTTCAGACACAACAAAAATGATGCTTCCCCCTTTCTTAATTTTAAGCAAAATGGATTTTTTAAAGCATTGTTTTAAGAATAAACTTCGGAGGATATATTCCCTGATTACCTTTCAAAATCGAATAACCTTCTCCAAAAATTTATTAAAAATCCTATTTAAAGCTTTCTCATATAAGCCATGTACAAAAGAGACATGTTTGAATTCTCTGAGGTTCCATTATTGAAGTAAATATTAATATTTGCGCAGCTTCTAAATTGGAATAAAATTGCAAAGAAGCACAGCTATCCTATATCACATTTTAGAAATGACTCAGGAATGTGATATCAAAAGTCAACATAAATAATTGCATTAAGATGAATTCTAATCGTGTTCACTGCTCTGTTAATTTATTAAACATATTTGAGAGAAAACAGTTATTGAAACATCCCTGGAATTAATGATATTGATGAGTTTAGTTGTTCTGCAGATTTCATAAACAATTAGCGGAGCTGCTTCCTAATGGAACAATTGTGCAGTAAAACAAGAACTTATTTGGTTATAGTAATGTAAAACTATCTGACAAAGTGAGATTTTAAAATTTAAGGACGAAAAATGTTTAATGATATTAAAATTCATTAGCCTTTCCCTTATTTACTAAGTAGTGTTTATAAACAAGCCCATATGTGTATTTGTGGTGCAGGGGTGGGGCGGTCCGTTAACTGTGCACCTGTCAATTGCTATTTTGGCCTATGTATCCAAGTAAAGTGACTTTTTTAATATTCTTGTCAAGATAGGCAATAATTCTTTTGTGCAGTGGGTACATTTAAATAGATATAGATATATATAATATATCTATAGATATATAAAATATAAACAAATTATCAAAAAGATGGTCAAAGCCATCTTCTCAGTCTTTACCAATACAATTAATCCTGATATCAATTTCCAATGCTCAATACTGTCTTACACTAAGAAGGTTATTTATCAAAGTCCGATTTTTTTCTGGTTGGACTTTTAAAAGGGAAAACCACCATTTTTTTCATAGAACGTTTTCTGACCTATTAACTTCTATAATTGACGTGTGCTGACCGTCTAGGGAGTTCTGCACCACTAAGCAGGAATTGGCATAGGAAAGGCGAGGAAGGTGCGGAAATTCTAATTTTGTGATCTATTAAGCCCTGATTGTGTTAAAAGTGCTGCCGAGTTCATGTAGAAGTCAATGGCAGATGTCCTGAAGACATCCTGATTTGCGCTGGGTTTCTGAAAAAATTGCTGTATTCGGGTGTCAAATCCAAAAAAGTTGCGGTATTCGGTGGTCAAATCCAAAAAAAGTTGCGGATTCTGATTTTTTTACGATTTTATAGAGATTTTTCCTGCACAATCTTTTATTAGGAAAATTTTATAAAGAAAATAGGGGGGGAGTCTGTGCGGATTTGGTTTTGGAGTGGCTTCCTAAAAATAGTGAGAAATATTCAGATTTTGATAAATAACGCCCTAAATTATTAGTAGAGATCGCTCTACTCACTTTTTCTAAATACATTTATTTTTGCATTACAGAATCTAGTACAACGTCTATAGTAATTTTAAAAAAGTAATCAGTAGGAAAGCTGCACACCATAAAGAAGATAATAACCTGGGTGCGAGTAATATATATATCTAACACGTTCAAATATATATACCGTATTAAGATATTAGAATTCATACTGTATCAGTCTACTAGTTATAAATGGACAGGCAGGTAACAAGATCACCCTGTGGAAGTGGAAAAAGAAAATTATTTTCCCCATTTGTTTCACATTTGCAAATGCCGGCATGATCTGCTTTACTCAATAATAAGTCATTCGAGCTATTTCCAGCCCTGATGTCATAAACATGAAGTGTCATTAACTTGACTTAACATGAATTGATCCATATTCCAAAAAAAGCGACAATGCATGTGTATTGAATAATTTCTTTTAGTAAGTGTGGGCTATCAAGTAAGTTTCTTTCCTCTGTACAGGACAATTATCACCTTGACAGCCAGCACCTGCATGACTATATTAGCCACATAGTCATCTTCTCTCCTCTCTGTGCTGAACATGAAGGAGCAAATGGAAGAAAAGTTATCCAAGGAGGAATGCAAAATCAGGATTGCCACCTAGAAACAGTTTGGAGGGAAGGCAGGCCTCCCATGGAATTCTCCCACTTCAACAAATAATAGAAGTTACCTATATGGACCACAGATGGGAAACATCCCTTTTACCGCACCATGGCCACATGTGAATTGCCGGTTGCAAAGTTCTTCTTTTTCGTTCTTACTTTCTTTTTATTTTTTTAAATCAAGACAAGCTAGAAGCCTAGAAGAGCAGAAGAAAAAAAAACAGCTGACCCACTATATAAGTATAGTATCAGAAAGGAAGAGCTAGACATTTTACTTATGGGGAAAATGTAATAGATTAAGACTAAGAAAGGGAGGCTTTTTAATGCTTAAACAAAGGTTTACTAACAAAGGCAAAGTCTAGGTTTTGACACAATGCTCACTGAAGACATATGTAGAGTCATTAAGGAAGTAAATAAGATAACAGAATGAGGGATTAAGGTAGTTCTGCAGTTCTAGGACTTGAGGAGATAAGTAGAGTAGGGCCCTACCCCCAAGTATATCTTTGCTTGTTAAAGGAAGACGCATTTCAAAGTGTGCACAGACAAAAGATATAAAGTAACCCAAGAGCAAGAAATAGAGTAGGTGAAAAACATAGTCCCTGAGGTTTGCATCGTTTGATATTTGGGTCACTTAGCAATAGCTTGCTGGGAGACTAAGATAATCAGTGTCAGTCTCTAGTAGGCCATAACAAATACCTGAGAAGGTGACCACCAACCTGCCTTCATAATGCAGAAACAACTAAGGCCACTAAAGGCTTCTCCCTGAAAGGGTCTTGGTTTGGTGTTAAAGTGATATGAATTAGAGACAGAATTAAAGACATCTATGTGTAACACATGTGTAGATCTAAGATAGCTCTTAATCTCTATCAGCAAAGGCTAGGCTAGTATACATGGATACATGAATAGACTTACTTATCTTCCATCGTTCCCTCTTTGGTGGAGGGAACTATGGAAGATAAGTAAGTCATGTTTATTGTGTTATCTTGAGTGAGAGGTTAAAGTTGAGCCTATGGAGCAGAGTGGAGAGGAGGAAATTCTAGCATTACATTAGTTATCATTTCAGTGGCCCTGCTTATAAGATAGATTTGAACTTGATTTGATTTTGATGTGATACTGTCTTTGGGTGCAGGAATGAATAGAGAAATGACTGAGCCATAGAACAGAGGAAAAGAAGCATGTAGAAATTAATGGAGGTCCTGATGTTCCTGAAAATTTGTGCTGAAGAAGAAAGGGACCCTACACATTACTAATCAGAACCAGCACTAGCCATAAAAATTAACTGCTACTTTCCAATTAAAAGAATGTTGGGTGGCCCAGTACATCAGCAGTGACAAAGCTCAATACATATATGGAGAATCCATATACAATAAATAATCAGACACACAAAAGGACCAATTAGCAAAAGGTTTGTCCGTACCAATTCAGACTCTTGTGGGCTTATTTATCAAAAATCTAATTTGTGAGTTTTTTTCTACTTTGAATAAACTCATAATTTATAAAAAAAAACTTGAATGTGCTTATTTGTGGAAAAAACTGGAAAACTCGATTAAATACAATAGTGAAAAAAACTTGAATTTCAAGTTTATAGGCTTAAAGGGGAATTCAAGTCTAAAACAGAATAATGTTAGAAATGCTGTATTTTGTATACTAAATATAAACATGAACTTACTGAAGCCTAAAAAAACAAATGATTCATGCTTTCAAAGTTGGCCGCAGGGGGCTGTCATCTTGTAACTTTGTTAAACATCTTTGTAAGACCAAGACTACTCACATGTTCAATGTGGTCTGGGCTTCTATTGGGAGGTTAAGCTTAAGGATCATCATAAATTATCAAAACAGCATAAGTCAAATAATATTTGCCATAGAAGCCTTTTTATGATTTATGGAGGAGAATGAGAATGTTAGCTGTAATTGAGCAAACCAGGAAAACTGTTATTAAGGTCTATTTTTACAATATAAACAGCACATGGCCAGAGAATATGGAGAGTATAAAAAGCCATAGGCATTTCACAAATTAATTTAAGACTTTTACATCTATAATAGTGTTTAGTCATCAACAGATCTTGAACCACATTATGATTCAGTGATTAGAAAGGGCATTTTTAAAATGTTCCCATATTTACCAACAGGCAATTGCTCTTATGATACATAAATAGTAACATAGTAAGTTAGGTTTAAAAAAAAAAGACACACTTCCATCAAGTTCAACCTTTTTAATCTAGTTGTATCCTGCCTTACTGCTAGTTGATTCAGAGGAAGGCAAAAAAAAAAAATTTGAATCCTCTCCAACTTACCTTAGTGGGGGAAAACATTCCTTCCTGACTCCAATATGGCAACTGAACTTGTCCCTGGATTAACTTGTACTAAAAGCGATCTCCTCCCCCAAATCTATGCCCCTTTAAATACAGCTCAATACCTTATTTGCCCTTGATACTGCTGACTGGCATTGCTTGCTACAGACAAGTTTATTATCTACAAGGACTCAAAGGTCCTTTTAATAATTGCAAGGATGAGATCGTAATCCCTTTTTAAATATTTGAATGATATTAGCTTTTCTGCAATTCGTAGGTACCATATCAGATGAAAACAAATCTGAGAAAATCAGAAATAGGAGCCGGTATAAAACTGAACCAACCAATAGAACCCTGGGGTGTATAATATTTTTCCTGGCGTCTTGTTGCATTCATTTTTATAAGCTTTATGAACCATATCTTGACTCAGCCACTGGCTATACTGAGCTGAACCAACAGTGCAAGTGCTATGAAGTGACCCTGGGAACTGAGTCCTCTTTTGTATACAGTGAAGAAAAGAGCTGATTTAACACATATGCCTTTTCTGTATCTGTTGCAACCATACTGGTACCATTATTTAAAGGAGCAACACTCTCAACCAACATCTTTTTAATATATTTAAAAAACTTTTGGGGGTTATTCTTAGCCTCTGCTGCAACCTTTCTCTGTCTTCCAGATTAAATGCTGTCCCCACAGACATGTAGCTTTTAAATGCCTTTCTCTTCTTTCCTATTGACTTCTTTCCTTCTATATTAAGCCACATAGGGTGGTTCTTGGTGCTTCTACATTTACTTCTTAAGGGAAAAAATTGAGAACAGTAAAAAATTAATATCGTTCTAAATGACAACCATTGTTTTTCTGTGTTTTTAGCAGAAAACATAATGCCCAAATCAGTGCTCTGAAAGGTAGCCCTTAAAGGAAAAGGAAAGGCATCCTGCACTGGGGGGTTAGGCACCCCCAAGTGATTGTATTGACTTACCTGAAACCCCAGGCCTGTGCTTCTATCAGCAGAAAACTGCACCGGCCCAGGGCTATACCAGTGAGCACTGCGGAGCGATTCTCATCCGTCTTCCGCTTTTACCATGTGGCTGCGCATGCACAATAGAACAAAAAGCCGAATTTTAACTAAAAAGTCGGCTAATTTGTTCAACGGCACATGCGTCTGGCCTGGGAAATTTGAAGCAAGAAGAAGCCGGAAGAGGATCGCTCCTCTGTGCTCACTGGTATAACCCCAGGCCGGTGCAGTTTGCTGCTGATAGGAGCACATGCCCGGGGTTTCAGGTAAGTCAATACAATCACTTGGGGGTGCCTAATATTTAGCATCCCCAAGTGCAGGATGCCTTTCCTTCTCCTTTAATGCACTAAAATTTGCTTTTCTGAAATTCAGGGTTTTTATTGCCCTGGTGTATATTTAATTTTTTTGCACCACACAATAAATGGAAGTCAAATTCTATATAGGTGCCTCTAACCTTACAAAGTGTTCATGTAGACAGGTTTATGGGGCCCGTTGCTAAGTTCGACTGTCTGTGTAACTCCATTTGTAAAATCAATTAAATTTCAGCACACGAAATATCAGCTATGGCATACCTACAGTCAGTTAATAATCAAATACCTAAAGCTTTAGATTTAAACCTTGCTGGAGTAGAGATAATGTTGTCACTGGTTTTTATCATTATCCATTTGTTTTAATTAGCTTCGACTCGCCCTTCAGGCAACCCAGTTCATCCAAACTTGCTTCACAAACCATTTAATGATCTCTTTGATCAAATCTACTCATTAAAATGAACTATTCAGTCTGAAAAAAGAAGAAAGAGATCTACAGAAATAAACGAAGCACTATATTATACAACATTTCCAGACCAAAATGAAAATGGGAATGTCTATATATGTGCCATATTTAAATCATCTCATATTCCATTTCGGCTTCCAGATGGACAAGTAATACGACTGTTTTTTTTTAAAATGCACATGACCTTTAACATTTTTCCAACCAAAACTTAATTTTGGTGATTAATGCAATAACCCCAGGAGCATAAATCTGCTCATTCGAAGGATTCACATGAGGAATTATTGACAGCTGATAGTCGAGTAACGCAGAGATTAAGCACATTTTCTCATCTGTCCATCCAAATGTTAGAATATGTATTGATTGCAATATGACATTGTGTTAGAACCATCATAAATCTAAACTCCATTAGATTAACACTGGCATTCAATTAACATAAAATGACATCCTGAAAGAAAAGCCGTGGATGAAGATATACAACCAGGCTGTAATGCTGTCAAAAGAAAGCAGACGTGTTTGGTTGTATTCGGAATTTTTGGGAGATGGGATGTCGCAGATATTTTTGTGAAACTTTGGCAAATAAGATCCCATAAATTCACTTGGGCAAAATTCCCTAACTAGGGAACAGTTGTCATACAAAAATATGTAAAAAAAACTTATACTGAGTTTTTATTTACACACTGGCACAAAGACTACTCAGTTCACAAGATGGTTATCAGCAGAATCGAGTCACCACCCACAATGTGTGTTAATGACTCAAATTCGTAATATTGATATTAGTAGACAATAAGGGTGAAAACCCAACCACAATCCTCACATAAACCATAACATAAAGTTTTCTCATTGATTTAGATTTGGCTTATTATAAGAGGGATAAACCATAAAAGCATTTCTATGAATCAAATAGCATATTAGTGTATCTATGTTGCTGTATACTAGTGTATCTTGCTTAATGCCCATATTTCACTAAGCATAGCTTAAGTTAAAGAGATTCTGTCAGGATTTTTACAGTGCGGTTTTTATATCTAAATTAAACTGTTTAAATTACAAATAATTTACTACATATAAAATGTTATTCCTGAACCGACCATTGTATTCTTTTAGCTGTAATATTGGTTTGTAGTGCATTTTGCCTGATCCTGTGCTTTCAGAAAGAACCAGCACTTCACAATGGAACTGCTTTCAAATAACCTACTGTTTCTCCTACTCAATGTAACTGCAGGAGTCACAGTGAGACTTGGATTTTTACTAATGAGTCCTATTCTCATATCTACCAGGGAGCTGTTATTTTATGTCATGGAGCTGTTATCTTGTTACCTTCCCATTGTTCTGTTGATAGGCTGCTGGGGTGATAAGGAGGGGTGCTATCACCAACTTGCAGCGCATTGGTAAAGAGTGTCTAATGTTTATCAGCACACAAGTCACATGACTGAAGGCACCTGGGAAACCTACATTTCTATAGCCCTATAAAAAAAATAAATTTATAGCCCCATACATTTTTTTTAATATAAGCTTAATCTCACCCAAATAAGAAACTTTTTAAATTACATCAATTAAATATTCTCCACCTTTTATGAAATAACCAAGTTACTCTTCACTGTTCTTCATGTAGTAGGTGCAGTCAGTTTTTGATTGACAGGTTTAATATATCCTTTGGGAGTTGCCTAGAAAATGTGTTAGAGCTCACTCCTTTAAAATAAACAGGAATACCAGTTTTGCTGCATGCAGGGTGTGTGCCTGAGTCAGTTATTTTGTTAGCTTTTGTTTGTGATTGAGTTGGCTACTTGAGTTAGCTAATACACCTACAAGAGAGGGAACCCCCCCATAAAGACATATTAGAGCTACCTGTCAATCAAAGTCTGACCCAGACCACTACATCTATCTGTGCAGTGTGGTCTGGTATGTGCCAGCCCTTCATTATCTATTCAAAATATTTGCCTCCCTGAGCTGAAGGTCTGGGGTCTGAGCATGTGGACCCCCTGTCCTATTGGGTAAGTTCACCCCCATTTTTCACTGTACTCAACACTGAATGCCTTTTTATAAGCTTATGGGACATTGAAGATGTATATTATTATTATTATTATTATTATTATTAATAACATGTATTTATATAGCACCAACATTTCACAGTGCTGTGTATGTGATTTTAGTATCAATAATGCTTAATTTCTCATGATCTATAGTATGGAAGATGGCTTTCCTGTAATTCTGAGCTTTCGGGATAATGGGTTTCTGAAAAATAGATCCTACACCTGTAATTTAAACCAATAAAAATGAGTGAAAATGTGTCATAGAGTTTAAGAAAGCAGCCTTTCAGTACCCTTAAATCATTTTCTCACAGATACATGTGCCATAGTTTAAACCTTAACTAAACCACTTTCATTAAAAAAAAAATTCTAAAACTTTGTCTACACATCTATGCCACCATCTATGCCATAGTCAAAATGGCTCACCTTTGTACAATGGAACTGAACACACACAGTGTAACTTCAAAAGCCCCTCACTTCCTCACTATAAACCTTCAACATTCAATTTTAGTGTCCTTGATTTTGCTTTGCTATGTCTGTTTGTTGAGAATGATTATCTTGCACATTGCTCTTTTTAGGAATAAAGGGGAAGTCTGATTTTCCCTTGTGCTCTGCTTCCATCTAGTGGTGAATCTGTGCATTACTTTGAAATTCTAGAATTACAGGGGTGTTTAGATAAGTGTGAACTATATTATCTTATTTATATATATATATATATATATATATATATATATATATATATATATATATATATATATATAATATATTATATATATATGTGGTATAAAGTGATGGCACTCACAGGATTTGTAGCGAAAACAAATGGAGGTAAAAAAAGAGAAGTTTATTAATCCAACGTTTCGGTCCCACACAGGGACCTTTCTCCTTGAGTGTGCTGAGCTGTAGATCTCATTGAGCTGGTTACTGCAATAAATAAAGGTGCATTATCCATAAATCATTAACTAAATCATATATTACAGCATGATGGACGATAAAGAGTGACAAATGAACCGATATAATCAAATGCATGTTTTTGCTAGAGGATTTAGCATTGCAAACTGGATTACAAATATCATCCATTTTAGAATAAGCTTCTGTAATAAATGCAATAACTGGTCACAACAAATATATTACTTCTTTTAACCCTTTGAATGGCAGATAGGTTGCATTGCCGTGCTCATAATACCAACAGCATGTAGGAAATAAATACATTTTGGAATAGACCAAGGAAAAAATTGTTTTAAATAACCCGTTAAGATGGCTACAGGCTGGTTTGTCAATTTGTCTTCTCACTTGTAAATATTATGAAGTTGATCATGAGCCACTTTTTATTTGGTTTATGGTTTCTGAGCTCCCTCAAGTGGCTGATAAAGGTAACCACATCCACTCCAACATCAACCAGTTACAGTTCTGTGTTCTGTATTTTGTCTTTATTCCTCTCTGCATTTTCCTGACCAAATTAGCCAAAAGAGGGCAGTGAACGAATAACTGATAAATAAATTGTGTTTTTAAAAATGATGTCCACCAAAACTGCACCTCCATAATGAAATTCAATGCCATTCCAAGCCACTTTCAAATACACATGAAATAAAAACGTTCAATGGTTTTTACGTTAGTTGGGAATACAATTGATAAAAGCAGAATTTGTCTGCAGGTTTTCTGCATTGCTGCTTCTGCAAAAAAGCCAGCTGACAAATTTGTAGAACTGACTTACTGTAAACTACATTGTTTCAAGAGTCGGAACTATGAGTTCAGAGAGAAGAAGTGGATAAGCAAATACAGGTATGGGACCTGTTATTAAGAATGCTCAGGACCTGGGGCTTTGTGGATAAGGGATCTTTCTGTAATATTGGATCTTCATACCCTACATCTACTGGAAAACCACGTGAACATTAAATAAACCCAATAGGCTGGTTTTGCTTCCAATAAGGATTAATTATATCTTAGTTTGGATCAAGCACAAGGTATTGTGTATTATTACACAATATGAGAATTTCTACTGGGCATTGAAATGGTTTATATATTAAATGTTTAGGTGTGTCATATCATAGAGCTTTTCATATAAGGTGGGTACCTATACTTATTCCGGTCCTGTGATGGCTCTTGAGGCTTGAAGTTGAAGTTGTCTATGAGCATGAGTACTACAGTAGTGTGAAGCAAAACCCCAGAACTCAAGACCAACTTCATAATTAAACTGAGTGTTAATTGAAATAATGACAGTACTGTACTGTTTGACCTCCTTTTTTTAACCAACCTATATTGGTATTGTCACTGGATAATGTTTATGGAGTCATTTAATGAATCCATGAACTGTGACTTGACAGAATAGTGAACAGGGTTAACATAACCCCCCAGACATTAGCCTTTGTTTGTACTGATACTTCTGAGGCACACGGGTCAATATACTCCATAAATGCTGCCTAAATCTGACCATAACCCATATCCCATCTTTTTGCTATTGATTTTAGATTCGTTCTAAGGAAAACTTTTTCTTAGTTTAACTCTTTCTTCTATTCTCCCACCCCGAGAGATTCGTAACTCAGATTGCAGCAAAATCTGCCTCTGCCAAGAAATCAGTTAATCCAAGTATTTTATATTTCCAAGTATTTCCTGCATGCTTCCCACGTTAATGATGGTATAACAATAACCTCATTTGTTGGACAAAGATGACACACACCAAAAAATAATAGGTTCTACGGGCTTCAAAAGAAATACGTAATCATGTTCAGGCTTTTGGCTTAATCAGGATAAACTATACATACAGTCCTATGAGGCTAAAGTCTAAGCTTTCACCCAGCTGAGCTATTTAGACAGAGATTGGCCAGACCGCAAAGCAACTTTGGTCAATTCCCACTGTTCATCTCCGGAGGCAAAACTAGTGTAGACTTCAGTATAATGCTATTTGTCTCTGCCTTAATTGTAATAAGAATTATCATTATGGCATTCATGTATAAAGGGCCAACATATTCCACATCACTGTTTATAAGGATACAGAACACTTAAGTATGCCCACAAGGGCTTACAATCAAAACTGTATAAAAGAATGTAGCAGCATGGGGAGGTCTATGTCAGAGAAATATTACGTTTACAGCTGTTGATGATAATAAACATAATTAACATAAATATATTGGGACCTAGACAGACTCATTTTTAAAGGTTTTTTTGTGGACTGTGTGGATTAACATTCTCAAAAATGAACAAAGCACCTAACATCGTAACTACATGCACATACTGTTTCTTTGGCTTGTCTACATGTGAGTCCATCTGTCACCATGGAATCCTGCCCACCCCGAAGGTGTTTTTTTCGTTCACGGAGCTAAGGTGCTAAACAAAGATGGATTGAAATACAAGGCTTTGTATTTTTGTTTCCTACGGCAAATTAAAAAGATAAAAAAAGGGTTTCTTTAGAAGGAATATTCTTTTGTCACTGGATTTTTTCACATTATATTGTATGAGAAGACCTATCACAACGGTATAGATAGTCATGGATTATTAAAGGGCATGTAAAGTCTAAAATAGAATAAAGCTAGAAATGCAGTATTTTGTATACTAAATATAAACATGAACTTACTGCACCACAAGCCTAATCAAACAAATAATTTATGCTTTCAAAGTTGGCTACAGGGGGTCACCATCTTGTAACTTTGTTAAACATCTTTGCAAGACTAAGACTGTGCACATGCTCAGTGTGGTCTGGGCTGCTTAGGGATTGTCATAAACAAAGCTGCTTGAGTTCTGCATGGCTGGGAAGTAAGGTGGGGGCTCCCCCTGCTGTTCATAAGTATGATTGTTTCCCTGCTCAGCAGTTAGGGACCATCTGACAATTCCTATCCACAGCAGTAAATGAAGGGAGAATTTCTATGCATACAGTCAGGTTTCTAAAAACGGTACACATTTTTTAATTGAAGTATATTGGAGATAGGTTTCTTTTTCATTAAAGAAAGTAAAAATGGGATTTATTTTTTTGCCTTTACATGCCCTTTAAATCTAGTTTGAATGAGTTTTAAACACCAGAGAAGGAAATTCATGAAGACTAAACAATAAAACGAATATTTCCTACTAACGGGGGCTTTCGATTAACAAGTGCTTAATTATGATTACCAACTTAATATTCACAATACAGACAACTTGTTTAAACCCTCCCCCCAATTGTTTACCCTAATGTTGAAGTCCTAGAATCTTCCCATGGCCTTTCTATCCCCAAACAAATCATTCTACCGTTGAAAACATCCCTGTTTTTTACAAGCTGTACCAGGCTATTAGCGGATAGCCATGACTAATAGGGATGTAGCGAACGTCGGAAAAAAAGTTCGCGAACATATTCGCGAACTTGCGCAAAAACGCGAGCGGTTCGCGAACGGTTCGCGAACCCCATAGACTTCAATGGGAAGGCGAACTTTAACATCTAGAAAAGACATTTCTGGCCAGAAAAATGATTTTAAAGTTGTTTAAAGGGTGCAACGACCTGGACAGTGGCATGCCAGAGGGGGATCAAGGGCAAAAATGTATCTGAAAAATCTGCCTGTGTGTGCTTGGAAGAGATAGTGTAGGGGGAGAGCTGTTAGTGATTTCAGGGACAGATGATAGTAAGTTTGCTGGCTAGTAATCTGCTTGATACTGCTCTGTATTGGAGGGACAGAAGTCTGCAGGGATTTGAGGGACATTTTAGCTTAGGTAGCTTTGCTGGCTAGTAATCTGCTGTTCTCTTTAAACAACTGCCATACGTTGACCTTGTAGGCATTGTTTGCCCAGTTTTTTTGGACGCAGCCACTGAAGCACAGTTGCCAGAAAAAATATGCCATATAAATGCTGAAAATAGTCATTTTTCGCCATACGTTGACCTTGTAGACATTGTTTGCCCAGTTTTTTTGGACGCAGCCACTGAAGCACAGTTGCCAGAAAAATTATGCCATATAAATGCTGAAAATATAAATTTTTTTGGTTGCAGCCACTGAAGCACAGAGGCCAGAAAAATTATGCCATATAAATGCAGAAAATATGCATTTTTTTGGTCGCAGCCACTGAAGCACAGTTGACAGAAAAATTATGCCATATAAATGCTGAAAATATAAACTTTTTTGGTTGCAGCCACTGAAGCACAGAGGCCAGAAAAATTATGCCATATAAATGCAGAAAACATGCATTTTTTTGGTCGCAGCCACTGAAGCACAGTTGACAGAAAAATTATGCCATATAAATGCTGAAAATATAAATTTTTTTGGTTGCAGCCACTGAAGCACAGAGGCCAGAAAAATTATGCCATATAAATGCAGAAAATATGCATTTTTTTGGTCGCAGCCACTGAAGCACAGTTGCCAGAAAAAATATGCCATATAAATGCTGAAAATAGTCATTTTTTGCCATATACGTTGAGTCAACGTATGGCAAAAAATGACTATTTTCAGCATTTATATGGCATATTTTTTCTGGCCTCTGTGCTTCAGTGGCTGCGGCCAAAAAAACTGGGCAAACAATGCCTACAAGGTCAACGTATACACTACTACAGCGGTGGATACGGATTACGTAAAATATATTATGGCTGCTTGAAAAAAGTCACTCCGGTGTTTTTTCTGGAGACGGTAATATTATGGATATTTAGACAGAATGTGAACAAGGTCACACAGCTAGATGGCGGGTTGAAGAAAACACTGTGCAAATAATGCCTACAGGGCAAATAATGCCTAAAAGGTCAACTTATACACTACTACAGCGGTAGTAAAATAAAAAAAGTAAAATAAAAAAAAAATGAATATTAAAAAAAAAAAATTAAAGTTGGTGCTGCTGAACTACTAGGAGCAGCAGATTAGCACACCAGTCCCACTCCCCAACACTGCTAGACTAATAGCACTGGGCTCTTATAGTAGTAGTAGTAGTAGTAGTAGTAAAACAACAAAAAAATAAATAAAAGCAGTCCTTACAAGGACTACTGTTATTGCAGCAGTCAGCAGATGAGATCAGAAGCAGGACAGCTGCCCACTGCAGCTACATACAGAGCACTGCAGTAGAAGGTAGATTACTAGCCAGCAAAGCTACCTAAGCTTAAATGTCCCTCAAACCCCTGCAGACTTCTGTCCCTCCAATAACAGAGCAGTATCAAAACGATTACTAGCCAGCAAACTTTCAACTGTCCCTGAAATCACTAACAGGCAGCAGCTCTCTCCCTACACTATCTCTTCAGCACACACAGGCAGAGTGAAAAAACGCTGCAGGGCTTCGGTTTTTATAGGGAAGGGGAGTGGTCCAGGGGAGAGCTTCCTGATTGGCTGCCATGTACCTGCTGGTCTGGGGTGAGAGGGCAAAAAAAAGCGCCAACAATGGCGAACCCAAAATGGCGAACGTCGCGCGACGTTCGCGAACTTCCGGCGAGCGCGAACACCCGATGTTCGCGCGAACAAGTTCGCCGGCGAACAGTTCGCGACATCTCTAATGACTAACAAAAGCAGCTGCAAATTTTAAAGGGCAGAAGCTGACATGATGTTTTAAAGATAGCATTTTAATAATGTTTGTGTTACAGGAAGATAGAGGCTCAGCGACTTATTTTTTGAATTAACTGTGAACTTGAATGAACTCCTGCGCATATGGCTGTTCTTACCATATAATACATTCTGCAGCTGCTGATATACAGCATTTCTGTTTTTAAAGCTGTTTATTACAGAGTAAAAAAAAAACTCAAATTAAATTGGCATTCAGAATTAACCGTATTCCCATTTGACATAGGATACATAAACCTGTTGTTTAATCTAGAGAAAGGATTACAGTATTATTTTATTTTTTTATAAGTTCCTTTCATAGGGAAATGTCTATTCACAGCACAGATTTCCATTTAATGGCGCGAACATAAAAAAATTCCCATTTTTAATTCCATTATGGTGAACATATAGGTTTTTAGAGTATCTGCAAGCATACATTAATGTTAATTTCATCAATCTCTTTTGTATTGTGTTAATGTCACAATCTGCTCTCCGATCTTGCCAAGTTTCTTAACTGTCATGTTAATTCCGAGACCTATTCTGCTCTCTTTGACATTTCAGGACAGAACATGGCAGTAAAAATAGATTAAAAACAGCTTAGATGTATTATAAAATCCAGATCTTTGCAGATGGTGGCATTAGATTGGCAGAATTAAAAAAAAAGAAAGAAAAAAAAGCTCTGCAGCTTGGTACAATAAAATAACAGAATAGTCCATTGATTTCAAAATAAATATCTCCCATTGCAAAGAACATTACAGATCCAGTGTGTCTCCAGAAGATGTTCTTTGCAACTAAATCAATGCATGCGCCGTTTTGTGAATGTCACGGGAAATGTGCGACTTTTTCGACGAATCGAAACGGGAGAAATTCACCCATCACTAAAATTTAAATATGATTTGATATCATCAGGGCAATCTTGTATTCATAAGGAATTTGTGCTTCCTCAAAGTATTTTCATGCAGTGTTCAGGTGCTATTCCTCTTCTAGCTAAGCAGTCTAATACCACCCTGTGCTCAGCAGAGCAGTGATATCATCTTATATATTAGGGATGCACTGAAGACTTTAAATCAGGATTCGAACAAATGTCAAATACTCTCCAATGGATTTGTGCAAATACCAAACTGAATTGGTGGTGCACAGGTGGAACATATTTAGTGCACATTTTCCCGTGTTTTGCAGGATTTAGATTAAGGTCAGACTAGGGTGTCCAAGGCCCAACAGTGCTGCAACTTCAGGGGCCCCCATTACAGTCGTCGCAGAAAGTTGCACAGACCTTCCCATACAGAGTATTGCAGCAGAGCTCACAGGTGCCATCTTCGGTATCTTCAGATCCTCTTCTTCCCTTTGACTATTTAAATAGTGTTCCAACTCATGAGCAGTAGTCGTGTATATATTTAGAGCAAACCACACTACTAATTACTACAGTCTACAGTTTTAAAAATGCCTGGGAGAGTGGGATGAGGGGAGAGGAAGGGCTAATTAAACTAAGCAATATTGAAAGATGATCAGCCAATTTCAGGTGTATGGTTTCTAAGCAGACATGCTATGCTTAGTCACAAAATGAAAAGTTTTAAGGAAAAAAATCAGTCTTTTAGATTAACTTTCTCTTGCCAATTTTCACACAGTCTCTCAGCTTTATTCAAAAAGTCTGATCATTCCCAATTGAAAATTGTATTCATCTTTTTCAGTGGGTGGATGGTGCAAGAGTGGAACTGCCAAACCCTCTAATTTGGGCTGCTGACCTGAAAAAATAGATCAGTAATATTTGCCCATTCATACATACCAATTTTTGCACTTCGCCATTATCAAAGTCCAAGGTTGTGGCCAAATACATAACGGTTTCCAAAATAGATAGTAGTTTTTGCAGCTGTTTTTGTTGTCAAGGCCGCAAGGCTGTGAGGATGTGAAAGCAAGTACTAAGGAAAAGCTGACACTACACACAAATGGGCAAAGTCCAATAGTATGGTATCAGAAGAGCTGGGCCATCTTCTGATGTTTTGGCACAGGGCAGGCAGTTATCAGGATTGTCAAAAACAGGCCTAGAGTCTATAAATAGAGAATCAGATAAAGAGGCCCTCCCAGGAATTTTCAAGACCAAAAAGTCCTTTTAATTTTAAATTTGGCCCTAAAAAATTGCTGCCACTTTGCTCAGGCAGACACAATGACATCATTAGATTGGGCCAATTGGCAAGAACATTTTGACTTTGCATCTGTATGAAGCAGCAATCTTGCTCCCCTGAGTGCTCTTGCACTTGTGCCTGGGACAATGGGAAATGAGAGCCTTTATCTAAAACTGGATACAAATTCATATGGTTAAAGGGATACTGTCATGGGAAAAAATGTTTTTTTTTATTAAAAAGCATTAGTTAGTAATGCTGCTCCAGCAGAATTCTGTACTGAAATCTGTTTCTCAAAAGAGCAACTTTTTAAATATTTTTGAAATCTGACATGGGGCTGGACATATTGACAGTTTCCCAGTTGCCCCCTGGGAACTTGTGTTCTGATAAACTTCAGTCACTCTTTACTGCTGCACTGCAAGTTGGAGTGATATCCCCCCCTCCCCCCCAGCAGCCTAACAGCAGAACAATGGGAAGGTAACCAGCAGCTCCCTGACACAAGATAACAGCTGCCTGGTAAATACAGTATAAGAACAGCACTCAATAGTAAAATCCAGGTCCCTCTGCATTTCAGTTTCATTGAGCAGGAGAAACAACAGCCTGCCAGAAAGCAGTTCCATCCTAAAGTGCTGGTTCATTCTGAAAGCACATGACCAGGCAAAATGACCTGAGATGGCTGCCTACACACCAATATTACAATTAAAAAAAATATACTTGCTGGTTCAGGAATGAGATTTTTTTTTCTAGAGTGTTTGCAGTGTAATTTTTAATTCATAAAAATCATGACAGAATCCCTTTAAGGATAATAGTGAACACTGTAATGATATAAAGAAACAAGGCTCTTGTCTAATGTCAAATACCCCAGGGTCGGACTGGGCAGGCTCAGATTTGTGGGCAGGCCACATATGTCCGGGCCTATAGCGGCGACATGCTGGGGGTGACATGCAGCCTGCTGGTCACAACTGAACTTGTCCCCACCTGGTACTCTTGTACGGCCTGCCACCACATCTCAACCCACCCTCCCAGTGCCGGCAATTGGGAGAATTGCGATGGAGTTGAGCTGGTCGGGGTGAGCTGGTCATCGGTGGGGGGAAGAGCAGGTCGGCAATGGGGGGATCAGCGGGTGGGGGAATTAGCACAGTCGGGACGGGGAGGTTTGTGGCCTAAGGTGCACATTTTAGAAACCTGGCACTGGGTGTGGGGGCCCGAGGACCACCAGGACTGCTGCCCAAGGCCCCCCTCCGGACCCCCCCAGCCCCACCTACTGCACAGCCCACTGGGTTACAAACCCGGGGTCCCTATCGCGCATGCACGAACAAAGCCGCGAAACGTGCATGCGAGAAGGCCACTACGCGGTGCTGCAAATTGGCTTTTTTGTAGGGCCAGCAGATCGGGAGAGGAAGTCTGGGCCCAGTCTTACCCTGAATACCCTGAATTATCGAATCTGTTCTAAGTACAAATCCAAAATACTTCATCTAAAACCTGCAGAATTCATGTAAAAGTCAATGGCAGATGTCCCCTTAACAATTTGTAGATGTTTTAACCCTCACAAAATGTTTTCGGGGTTTGATGCTTTTTTTCAGCAAAAACTCAAAGTTTTCACGGTTATCGGTTGAAAAACGCGCAAAAATTCTTGTTTTTCGCTCGACATTTTGAAAAAGTCGAGATTTTTCCCAATCCGAGTTTTTTTATTGATAAATAAGGGCAAATTGTGGACTCTAGTTTGGCCTGACTTGTTTTTATTTAAAAAATTTGAAATAATCTGATTTTGACAAATAACCCTCTTAATGTTTACATCATTTTCTAGTAGACTTAAGGTATGAAGATCCAAATGACATAACTTTAATATATATATATATATATAGCCATATGTATTATACAGTATATCTATTTCTATATTAAGGACAACCAATTAAAAATGTATGGAAAGTGCTCAATAAAATGTATTTTTCAAAGCAATAGGAAGAAATGTGCCCTTGAACATTGAGTGTACTTATTAATTCCATCATTTTCAGTGGTCTGATGAATAGCTCACATCCTCTGCCAAGCTCCACCCTCGTTGCCCCCCTCCAAACTGTTCACTCATTCTTCTCTCTGACTTTTTCCCACAACTCAGACAGCTTGTCAAGGCAGCTCAAATAATACACTGGATAGTCATTAGGAAATACCATTCAGTCCCCAATTGATTTCCTAATAATTTATGTTGAAACCATAATTGGTACAGTTTTCATTTGAACAAAAAAAAAAAAATGCAAGAGAAGGGGGAAAAACTACATCTCAGTCACCAAAAGGTATTATCTCTGCTGATTCAAAACCAACAGATACATTAAAAAAATATATCCCCCATCTGCTAGAAAGTGCAGTCCACAATTCTTTTCAGCTGACATAATCCAGATTGATTTGTTCAGCAGATAAAATTCAGGCCACTTCTGCCCTTTATAGGCGCAACATAATACCGCTCTTTATTCAGTAACAATGTAGCATAATGGGATCGGAATGTGCAAAATGACTGCTCTTAAATTACTGTGACACACAAGGGCCCAACACAAACTGTGTTTTAATGTAAAAAATCATTATACACAGATTACCCAAATGTGCCTGTAGCAGCGGCGAGGTCACACCAAGTCTCTTTATGACTTTTTAAAGAAGTAAACACTGTAGTCCCTCTATCTTGAACTATATGCTTGGGAGGGAATTGGATATCACATGAAAAGCAGTTTATTGTGTACAAGTGGAACATGAATATATTGTCTTTTTAACATAAAGAACCCTTGTCTGTAGGCACTCCTCACTTTGTATGACATTAACCTTTAGCCCAAGACCATTAGATTGTAAGCTCTCAAGAAAGACTTTTGTTTTTTTTTGGTTAATTCTGTTTTGTTCTCTTTTTTGTTCTACAGTGAATTAAGTTGCTGCCTAGTTATCAATCTTGAGGGCTAGCAGAGAAAGTGTTAAGGAATAGCTACTCTTTCACAGTAAAGTGAATTAAAAAAAAAAAAAAAAAAATAGTACACACTGCATATTGTTGTATTCACAAATATAGTCTGGGCCACAAAAAAACGCAACTGTGGGAAAGCAGACAGACCTTTCCTCTAGGGACACTGCAGGGAAAACTGTTTCCATTTTTATTGAGTTTTCTTAATTTACAATATGTTCCTATCATCTGTCTTGTCCTTGCACCTTGAAGCAGCACCCATTGTGCCCGTGCCAATTAGCAGCTGGATTTGCCCACAAGTCTCTGGCAGTGACTGGGGAGATGTTTTATTTTTATAAAAAAGAAAACTTTGTTATATGGGCACCCAAGGCCTGCACTTTAACAGCTGCCGCCCTAGGCACAGGTCTTCTGGTGCATGTATATAAACATGACCCTGAACGTAGCACTTATTAGTAATGTATCATATGTCAGGATAGGGGTGCAGCATCCAAAATCTGATTTTAGTGCATATATGTGGAGCAAAGATTGATTAGTAACATTATAAGGCTAGGTCATGTTTCTCTGCTGTCTGAATAGGATTCTTCTGGTAGCCTATTTGCAATATTGCTAGGAGTGAGTGCATATGCATTATAGGTGTGTGCTATACAGATGCAGGTATCCAGTCGAATAATGTGCTGCTATGGGGAAGCACTGGATAGGCTATGAAATGCATTGCTATATGGGTAAAGCTAGAAAGCTGTAACCAGTGTCGGACTGGCCCAGAAAAACTCCCGGTGGGCCCAGTTGTCAGTGGGCCCTCATGCTGCTAAACATTTGTCATGGCCATTCCCTATTTCTATGAGAACAAAGAGGCCAAATAGATGATAATATTATAGTATGTAAAGAAAAGAGACTAGGCGAATAGAGGTTGAGCGAGGAGAGGAAGAATAATAGTTCTGAGAGTGGCCCCTGATCTAAGGTTTTTTGGTGGGCCCCTGGTGTCCAAGTCCGACACTGGCTGTAACATGTATAACTGCATTGCAGGGCTGTGCACAGTAGGAACAGTTTCTCCTGGCAGAGGTCTGCTCTACTGATACTGTGCCCTGGAGGCAGCAGCAAGTTAATGAGATGTGAGACCCCAAGCTGCACTTTCTACAGGCCCCCCAATGCATGCCAGTGTCCTCACTTGCGCATGCAAAACCAACCCTGCGTACAGGGCCGGACTGGGAGTAAAAAGCAGCCCTGGCAAAAAAAAAATTCAACACATATAAATGTGCAACATTGCCAGCCAGTCCCCACTCCCCCACGAGTTAAAAAGAAATATTGGTAGTCAGCCCCCCCAATAAAACAAACAAAAAAAATCCATTGGTGTCAGCCCCCCCCCATAAAAGGTAAAAATAAATGGTGGCCATCTCCCCAAGTTAAAAAAAAATTGGTGGCCAGCCCCCTCAAATTAAAGAAAAAAATAAAAGACCATTGGTGTTAAGTGGAGACTACAGCAGCTTATTTGTTCTCGTCAGTGACTGCAGCTATTTTGGGGGGCTTTGGCCCCCATTCAGCTTCAACCCCCATTTGGCTTTGGGCCCCATTCGGCTTTGGCTCCCATTCGGCATTTTGACTCCCATTTGGCGGCTCCACTTTCCCCACCCACTTAACCCTAAATTGATCACCCCAGCGGGCATTTGCCTAAACGGCATGTCCAGGCCTGCCTGCATAGAGAGCTTGGGTACATGTGTGTCTGGATCAGCAAATATCAGGGAGATGCACCTTGTCTACCTTTTTCTCCCAGGTGCACCCATCCAGAACCAGTGCAAATAAAAATAAATATTAAAAGAATCTGAAAAAGAAATAATAATTAAAAAATTAGATGGGCCCCTGATCACAATGGATATAGCCAAGGTAAGCTTATTCAAAAATCAGCCCCTGGGACCTCTGGATTGTGATGCATTTTCCTTCAGAAGCACCAATGAGTTGTGCAGTAAACTGTAATAGAAATGGATGTTGTGTAAAGTACAGAAAAGAAGCAGCCAAAGTTCCCTATGGACAGTATTTTCCGCTACTATACTGTTGTCTGACTGAGCTCAGAGGAGGAGGGAGCTTATCTGGTCCAGGATAATCACGCTTTATTACCTTGCTTTAAAAGACGGTAAGGAATTATGCCTGTGATTTAGAGTTTTGATGAAAAAAATGATACACAATGAGCATGAACAGGCTTCACTTATCAGTTCAAGAAAGAGAGGTGATTTGCAAATGAAATGAGATCACAAGAAGTTACCTCCCATTGCTCATATTTAACATACAACTCCTAGTGTTAAAAGCACCTGCAATAGGAGTCTGGATTCTGTGTCAGGGCTAATGTATATATTGTTGGACTGCACACATGACAGACTAGGCTGTTCAATGGTGACGTGAAGTGTTGCACATGGAAGGGTCCTTGTATTACTGTTCCACTACTTACACAGGAATGACATCCTTTAAGTCTCAAGGGAAAAAACTGCAGACAAGGAAACCTTATTGTGCCTGGTACACTCAGCAATACTGACAGCCAATAAATGCTTGACGGCATGATACTGGATTGAAATATAATTATTCGTCAGAATGGTTTTGTTTTCCTATTTAGTATCACTTTTTAATACATCAGTTGATGACTCTTAATTACCGATTGTTTTGAGAATTCTGCATACTACTGCATGTAAAAATATCTGATTATTCAATAGCTGTGTTACTGTAGATAAGCTACAATATTTCAAAAAAACACACCTTGTTAATCAATCGCTGTGGGCCTGTGACAAGGTCATCTTGTCATTATCATTATTGCAAATCTGTGTATAATTACACAAAAGGCAAAATTGAAAGAAACATAGACGTTCCTTCTTGGAACTAAATTTTGGGACCCATAGCTACCCCCAAGCAGCTGAGATGAAGACCAGATCATATGGATGTTCCACCACCCAACATTAGGCGCTTCTGGCTCTCTATAGCATGGCTTCTAAAGCAGCTGCATGATTGTAGTCTGAATTGCTCTTCAAGGTCGTTCCCCTTATTTTATGTAAACACTAGGATGTCATGTGCAGAAAATTACTTCAATAGACTCCATTATAATCAAATGAGCCAAATTTTTAGAAATGATTTGCTTTTTCTCTGTAATAATAAAACAGTACCTTGTACTTGATCCAAACTATGATATAATTAATCCTTATTGGAAGCAAAACCAGCCCATTGGGTTTATTTAATGTTTACATGATTTTCTAGTAGTCTTAAAGTGTGAAGAAAGAAATTACGAAAAGACCCGCTATCCAGAAAATCCCAGATCCCGAGCATTCTAGATAATAGGTCCCATACCTGTATATCATTAATTTATCTGGTATATGCATACTGTGTGCCACTGTCCTGTGCATTTATCATACTGTACTAATTTGGCCATTTAAACCTCTAGCATACAGGTCATTTCACTAGTGTTTTAAATTCTTCTCCCTTGCACTGTATAAACACGTGAAATGGAACTTTATAGTCCAAACCTTGGATCCTAATTCTTGCCATGTTAAGCCTTGTGATCTACTGAAACCCTACATGTGTGCACATGCTGTGCTTTTGGAATGTCAAACGATCTGTATTGTCCCCCTGGCATTCAAAATCTCTTTGATCAGAAGATTTTCAGAATATTTTTTTAAGGGGTGTTAGATACATATTGCGGCCAGACTGTTTCCATACAACCAGTTGTAAAATGATGTAATTGCTACTTACAGTCACTTAAGAACTGAAACAGTTCATATTTGTAAATTGCAATCCCCCTGAAAGCAAGGGAATAGAGGTGTTTTAATTGTAGATCTACTTGTGCTAATCTAATATCCTGTTGTTGTGGTTATCCCAGTAGCCTTCAATGGCTGTGGTCCTTGGCTTTGGAAACCCTACCATTAAAATCTACATGCTGCATGGCTACATCGAATTCAACAAGCAATACTGATTCAACCCTGAAACATATTTTAGATGTTCAAATCGATTGAGTAGGAGCAGGATAAACTATCAAGTATTTCTTCTTTTTCCATCAAATCCATGTTATTTAAATAGAGCCAGGCTGTTGATTTGGCTTATGGACAGTTTTATTTTCTTTGATGTTTAGCAAACACCTAATTACTGGGTCCTAGTCCTGAATTTGTGTCCCTGACCATGTTTCTTTAGTTAGTCATTGACATCTAAAGTACAATAGTTTTACAGACTCTACATTCTCCTTCAACAGTGTGTCCTGATATTTTGTACTCTTCAGGCATATTTTTCCCACTTAAAGCCATAAATGAATGAATTAAAATTGAGATGATAAAGGTTCTCACAACCCACTGTTCTTTTGGCAATGCAAATTGGGGCAAACTGTTTGGTTCAATGTTATCATAGGCAGTCAGTTGTGATTTGGCTGATTCTGTATAACACTGTTGAAATGATCTTTTGCGATGTTCAGTTGCAGATAACATTCTTGTTGCTAGTAAAAAGACAAGACTAAACTTCATTACCTTCTCATTGACTGCTAGTTTATTTCTGTTGCTTTTATTCACATACAGCTACAGAAACTCTGGAATATGCACCTCCAGCATTTCCAATTTTAATAACAAGCACCAGCAAAGGGTTAATGGGTATGTCATTTAACACAATGCTAAAAAAAAGCAAAGACTTCCCTTGACTTGGTGTACCGATGAGAATTAAGAAGTAGCCAAGCCTAATCCTTTCTGAGTAGGGCCTCTGCAATTCTACGGGAAAAATCATACATTCTCTTTGTGACAGACTTGAGTGACATTTGATCAGACAAACCCTTTTTTCAATAGAAATGTACAATGTACAAAAACACACAGACTGGATTGCAAGGTATGGTATTGTCCCAGCCGCTAGAGCTTTAGAACCGTTGAATGCAACTTTTCTTGTTAAAACAGAAACCAGAAGTTACTCAGTGACACTAACTGCTCTATCAAAGAATTCGGGTTCAAAGGGGATTGCAATATGCATTTATGTATTTTCTGCCCGGCTCTTTTGAATGTGAAAAAACATCAGTACAAGCATTGATTCATGTAAAACCGGCAAAAGGTTTGTAAAATCATCAAAAAGCTTTCAAACAAAGAAATAGCTGTGCGATTCGAAGGGACAAAAGTTTAAAAGTGCTGGAAAGTCTAGAGTAAGAATTCGGCATAGCCATGGGACATGGGAAATGGAAGATCACTGTTACGATTGCCTTGTTTATGTTTACCACAAAGTGCAGACTGTTCTAGGAATCAGTCCACCCGATACTGAAATCCTTCTAGTTTAGGATCTATCATGATGTTCTGTTCCAGAAAAATCTAAAAATGTACAGGTGACGCTCATTAATTATTGAAACGCATGAAAATGCAAACTAGTTCATGGGCCAATGGCCTTCTTGTGTTCCACTGAAAATGGAAAATTAGCTACAGTTAATATCATTTTTACAAACCAATTAGCCTGTATCATTTGCTGGCCACCTGATTTAAAGTAGTGATGGGCGAATTTGTCCCGTTTCGCTTCAGCAAAAAAAAGCTAATTTCCTGCGATATTCACGAAACGATAAAAAATTTGAGAAACGCGAATTTTGACACCCGCCTAAATTCGGAAACGCGTGTCAATATTGATGCTGGCATTAAAGTCAAGGGGTGTCTGAATAAATTCACACAGTTTAATCACTTATTAAAAATCTGTGCCTTTTATTACATATGGGGGTGTCTGACCATCTGCCTATTTTTCCTGGCCAACTTAAAGCGGTTGTTTAATTTCCAACGCTTTTTTTCAGTTTCAGTTGTTCATCAGAAATAAAGACTTTTTTTCAATTGCCTTCCATTTTTTATTTTGTAATCGTTTTTTTCACCTGTGGAATATTATCTAGAATGTTAACTATTGTCTTAATTATTCGGATGTTAACCTAAATGTCAAACTGAAGAAACAAGACATTAAAAGAGAAGACATGAAGAAGCAGACTGAAGAATGTGGATGGAGAAAAACATAAGGGAATAAAATAGCCATTAAAGTAAGCCATTACAGTAACACAAAAAAAGAAAATTGTTTTGAAGTAATTAAATATAATGTACTATTGCTCCACATGGGGTCAACGGGGTTAAACTTATACATTTAGTTGACACATTTTTTATCGTTATATCTGCTGAGCAAAACCCCTGAATTTCATTAAAGGCAGCTGTCAGAACTGATACAATAAAAAACAACTAAATTGATTGATAAAATAAAAAACAAACCTGAGAAAAGTGTTTAGAAGGTGAACAACACCTTCAACATAAAACTTCCATTAACACATTGGATTTGTTCATATTTTATCTAATTGATCAGATAGATATTGAGAAGATGATCATAAAAGAAATGTATATCCCTTAGGAATAAGCACTAGAGGTGATCTGGGCAAACTTTTTCACCAAATACAGTTTTATAGCAATATTGCTTTGCCAGTGGTGAATATTTTCTTGAATGCCATGCCATGCATTTTGCTTTAGCCCTATAAATTTGGGGGTTTTAGGTATACAAAATGAAGTTAAAACATCTGAAAATTAGTTTTATCACAAGTAGTCTTAGCTTCATAAAGAAAAGAGCTGTAGCCTCAATAGTACATGGCATAGACAAAGTAGCATGATATACAGTATGTTATATAGAGATAACAATATAAAAATATATAGTTTTACAAAATAATCCTTAACAAGTAAATTACACACACTTTTTTGTAGGGAAGAGCTAAGGAGGGATCATGGAATAAGGAAAAATTAGATTATAGGATTAAATAAAATCCTTGAGTGGAATCATAAACCCGTAATGGCAGCAAAAGGAATATTTGTACCAGACATCATATTACAGATTTCTTTCAGAATAGTATTTGGCGAGATTTGGTTTGGTATTTGGTAGAATGGATTTTAAAAAGGGGTTGTGTGTCTTAAAAACTTTTAAAGTTTTAAGAATGTAGTGGCATCAAACTAAAGAGTTGGCTATATAACCAATCATTGTAATGAATCTGACCCATTTGTGAAACAGCAAAAAAGTCACCAAATGTTTTGAAGTCCATGGGCATTTTTTCACACATCAAATTTTCAAACCGCACAACATTTTTTTTATTACTTTAAATTATAGTTTATGGGCGTTTTTTCTCTGTGAAACAAGGTGAAATATTTTACTCATCCCTAATCATTAGAGATGAACAAAAGTGTCCTGTTTCACTTCGGTGAACAAAACTGAAAAACAATGGTGAACAATCTGGAAAATGTGCAAATTGCGTCGAAGTTAAGGAAGCAATGTACAAATCTTACATGCAGAGAACTGGTACAACCATATAACAGCTTTCCCTGTGCAATGTAGAAATGTTTAGAATATTAGAATATGTCTGGTTCACAGCAGAGCCCAGTGCCCACTTAAACGACATGTAAAGGCAAAAAATAAAGTCCCATTTTTACTTTCTTTAATGAAAAAGAAACTTATCTCCAATATACTTTAATTAAAAAATGTGTACTGTTTTTATAAGAAACCTGACTGTATGCAGTGAAATTCTCCCTTCATTTACTGCTGTGGATAGGAATTGTCAGATGGTCCCTAACTGCTGAGCAGGGAAACAATCATACTTATGAACAGCAGGGGGAGCCCCCGCCTTACTTCCCAGCCCTGCAGAACTCAAGCAGTTTTGTTTATGACTATCCCTAAGCAGCCCAGACCATACTGAGCATGTGCACAGTCTTAGTCTTGCAAAGATGTTTAACAAAGTTACAAGATGGTGACCCCCTGTAGCCAACTTTGAAAGCATAAATCATTTGTTTGATTAGGCTTGTGGTGCAGTAAGTTCATGTTTATATTTAGCATACAAAATACAGCATTTCTAGCCTTATTCTATCTTAGACTTTACCTGCCCTTTAATATACCAGGAAATTGCATGTTTGGTGCGCAGTGACCTCTGAGTGCTGAGGGCTTAAACATTTTGCACACATGCCACTTAGAGACATTAAGGGTCAAAGTCGCAATACCGAAAAATTCATCATCCAAATGTACATGAATAAAAGCATTTTATTGAAATAAAGTTATTTGCTCATTGCTCTAAACCCCTAAAGATCCCCCAACACAAAAAAAAAGTGAATCACGTGAAAAGTCTTTATATACAGGTATGAGACCTGTTATCCAGAATGCTCAGGACCTGGGGCTTGCAGAATAATGGATAATTCTATAATTTGGATCTTCTTACTTTAAATCTACTAGAAAATCATGTAACCATTAAATAACCCCAAATAGGCCAATTCTGCTTCCAATAAGGATTAATTATATCTTAATTTGGATCAAGTATAAGGTACTGTTTTATTATTACAGAGAAAAATTAAATACATTTTAAAAATTTTGATTATTTGGATAAAATGTCTATGGGAGACGGTCTTTCCGGATACCTGGGTTTCCAGATAACTGATCCCATACCTGTACCATAATCCATACCATAAACAATTGTGCCTAATCATGAAAATAATTGTTATTGCAGTCAAATATGTCCTCATACTACTAAATTTTTTTTAAATATATAATAAAAGATACAATCACATTTTTTTACTGGGATGGTTTACACAATTTAGGAATATGGTTGATGGCAAGTAGGTTTCTAAGTACAATCATGCATTCAAGTATTCTGTTGTGAAAACCAATAAATGCAATCATGATGGAAATGTTGCCATTACTTAACTTTTCAGTAGAAAAAATATTAAAACAGTATTATGCCATCAATGAGCGGGAAAGATGATGAGATGATAATATGGTTATGTTAAACCTTCCTGGACCTACTCAAGTGGGAAACAGTTATGCCTGGTCACTAGAGATGTCGCGAACTGTTCGCCGGCGAACTTGTTCGCGCGAACATCGGGTGTTCGCGCTCGCCGGAAGTTCGCGAACGTCGCGCGACGTTCGCCATTTTGGGTTCGCCATTGTTGGCGCTTTTTTTTGCCCTCTCACCCCAGACCAGCAGGTACATGGCAGCCAATCAGGAAGCTCTCCCCTGGACCACTCCCCTTCCCTATAAAAACCGAAGCCCTGCAGCGTTTTTTCACTCTGCCTGTGTGTGCTGAAGAGATAGTGTAGGGAGAGAGCTGCTGCCTGTTAGTGATTTCAGGGACAGTTGAAAGTTTGCTGGCTAGTAATCGTTTTGATACTGCTCTGTTATTGGAGGGACAGAAGTCTGCAGGGGTTTGAGGGACATTTAAGCTTAGGTAGCTTTGCTGGCTAGTAATCTACCTTCTACTGCAGTGCTCTGTATGTAGCTGCAGTGGGCAGCTGTCCTGCTTCTGATCTCATCTGCTGACTGCTGCAATAACAGTAGTCCTTGTAAGGACTGCTTTTATTTATTTTTTTGTTGTTTTACTACTACTACTACTACTACTATAAGAGCCCAGTGCTATTAGTCTAGCAGTGTTGGGGAGTGGGACTGGTGTGCTAATCTGCTGCTCCTAGTAGTTCAGCAGCACCAACTTTAATTTTTTTTTTTTAATATTCATTTTTTTTTTATTTTACTTTTTTTTATTTTACTACCGCTGTAGTAGTGTATAAGTTGACCTTTTAGGCATTATTTGCCCTGTAGGCATTTTTTGCCCAGTGTGTTATTCAACCAACTGCCATCTAGCTGTGTGACCTTGTTCACATTCTGTCTAAATATCCATAATATTACCGTCTCCAGAAAAAACACCGGAGTGACTTTTTTCAAGCAGCCATAATATATTTTACGTAATCCGTATCCATCGCTGTAGTAGTGTATAAGTTGACCTTGTAGGCATTGTTTGCCCAGTTTTTTTGGTCGCAGCCACTGAAGCACAGTTGCCAGAAAAAATATGCCATATAAATGCTGAAAATAGTCATTTTTTGCCATACGTTGACTCAACGTATATGGCAAAAAATTACTATTTTCAGCATTTATATGGCATATTTTTTCTGGCAACTGTGCTTCAGTGGCTGCGACCAAAAAAACTGGGCAAACAATGCCTACAAGGTCAACGTATGGCAAAAAATGACTATTTTCAGCATTTATATGGCATATTTTTTCTGGCAACTGTGCTTCAGTGGCTGCAACCAAAAAAACTGGGCAAACAATGTCTACAAGGTCAACGTATGGCGAAAAATTACTATTTTCAGCATTTATATGGCATATTTTTCTGGCAACTGTGCTTCAGTGGCTGCGTCCAAAAAAACTGGGCAAACAATGCCTACAAGGTCAACGTATGGCAGTTGTTTAAAGAGAACAGTAGATTACTAGCCAGCAAAGCTACCTAAGCTAAAATGTCCCTCAAATCCCTGCAGACTTCTGTCCCTCCAATACAGAGCAGTATCAAGCAGATTACTAGCCAGCAAACTTACTATCATCTGTCCCTGAAATCACTAACAGCTCTCCCCCTACACTATCTCTTCCAAGCACACACAGGCAGATTTTTCAGATACATTTTTGCCCTTGATCCCCCTCTGGCATGCCACTGTCCAGGTCGTTGCACCCTTTAAACAACTTTAAAATCATTTTTCTGGCCAGAAATGTCTTTTCTAGATGTTAAAGTTCGCCTTCCCATTGAAGTCTATGGGGTTCGCGAACCGTTCGCGAACCGCTCGCGTTTTTGCGCAAGTTCGCGAATATGTTCGCGAACTTTTTTTCCGACGTTTGCTACATCCCTACTGGTCACATAATTGCAATGGTTCTCAGAAATGTTTCATATTTTATAATGAACATTAAAAGAGTTTGTGGATCATTACTTTATACGAGTTCCAAAGTTATTACATAAAAAGCCAACAAGACAGGCCATAAATACTTGGATCTCCGAGCTTGGTCTTGGTAAACAGAACGAGGGCTGCACAGCTCAGCAGGCAGATGCAAAGTAACAGGTAATGCATTTTTACAATTAAAAAGGGCAAACGGGAAAATGGTGTGACACTTGCCATAAACTAATCCCCCCCCTCCTGCTTTAGAAAGCTTTTCAAAATTGATAGTTAAAGTAATGTCGATTATGAAAAGAAGTGGGTGCCCTTTACAGTAAAATATAGCAATTGTAACAATTTCTAGTCATATAGAGTACCAGGGAAACAAAGAATTAGGTTGTTTCTAACAAGAATACAAAGCCACCTGATTCAGACCTACACACACACACATCTAGCTTTAAACACAAGTGCCTTTTTTTCTGGAGCCCACTGCCTATTCTTTTCATATTGAAATGTGCAAAGCAATCTAAGTATGAAAAAAACCATGAATGCCGTACAATCAGATGTGAACGTTGACATATTTGTTGTTGTTAAATGCTCACTTTTAAAAGTAAATAAATGGAGAAATGGGATTTAGTCATTCTTCTAAATGCACTCTTTGTTATTGATGAATACATCATACAAGTTCTTATTTTTTTAAAGAAGATTAACTCCATGTGAAGGTCTTGTTGATTATACCTAGTGCTGTTAGTCAAATAGATCAAAGAAAACTCGCGAGGACACCCTGGTCCCTCCTCAAGTATGAGGTGCTCAGTATACACAAGGGCTTAATGGCATCCACTGATAACCTTACTTTTAACAAATAGCATCACAATGTAGCAAATGCAAGTGATGGCTAAGCACCTGCTTGTTTGTTGCGGATAATGTAATATGTCATGTTGACACCCCTTTAGGCAATAAATATGCAAGAGCCCAACCCCACTTGCATTCACCATATTGTGACACATTGTTTATTATTTGTACGCTATTTGCTAGTGATGGGCTAATTTATTCGCTAGGCGCGAATTCACTGCGAATTTGCGCATTTTGCCTCTGGTGAATAAATTTGCAAAATTGCTGTGAAAATTCGATTTGGATGCAATTTTGACTCCCCGCAAATTGTTGCCAGCGTCAAAATTCACGTTTCGCAATTTTGTTTGCCTATTTTCGTGGACAAATTCGCCCATCACTATTATTTGCTAGTTGCCCAATATAAAAGGTCTTTAAGCTGACTATACACGCTTGTTAGGTCCCTCAACAAGCAGATATTTGCCCACTTTTCCTACCTAGGTGATTTTTCTTCTTTCCCCAACTTTCCTTATCTATAATTTCCCCATATGGTTCACAGGAGATTGGTAAAATGGGTTGACTCCCTAAGGAAGATAAAATATAAGATGAGTGAAGTTGCCAAATAATAGAGATTTAAGAATTTTCATCAAAACATGAAAGAGAGAGGTTAGACATGGAAGGAAATGGAAAAAAATAATAATGGTTTTAAAGAAAGAAGAAAATCACATGAGATTTAAATACAAAAATAGAATAAATAGATTAATGAAAACTTAATTGGGAACCTGGAAAAATACTGCAAGCTAACATGATTGCTGTCTTTCATTTAAAAGGTCGGTTTCTGGTAGTTTTATCTGAAAATTTTTGGATTATTTTTTGTTTTTGACACAAAAAATAAAGTAACCAAAGAAGGGGCCATGACTGGTATGTGGCTGTTGACCAGAAGGCTGAATCTGTGTCATCAGTAGATAGTGATACCATCATAGCATTCCTTCCATCTTACAATATCAGGATTTGCTCTCTCACCGATGACATGGAGTCAGTTAATATAGCTGATGAGATCATACAGAAAGTGCTTATATAGGAGGTTCAGTGCCTGAAGATCTTATAAAAGGGCATGTAAAGTCTAAACTAGAATAAGGCTAGAAATGCTGTATTTTGTATACTAAATATAAACATGAATTTACTGCACCACAAGCCTAATCAAACAAATAATTTATGCTTTCAAAGTTGGCTACAGGGGGTCACCATCTTGTAACTTTGTTAAACATCTTCGCAAGACTAAGACTGTGCACATGCTCAGTGTGGTCTGGGCTGCTTAGGGATCGTCATAAACAAAGCTGCTTGAGTTCTGCATGGCTCCGAAGTAAGGCGGGGGCTCCCCCTGCTGTTCATAAGTATGATTGTTTCCCTGCTCAGCAGTTAGGGACCATCTGACAATTCCTATCCACAGCAATAAATGAAGGGAGAATTTCACTGCATACTGTCAGGTTTCTTATAAAAACGGTACACATTATTTAATTAAAGTATATTGGAGATAGGTTTCTTTTTCATTAAAGAAAGCAAAAATTGGATTTTATTTTTTCGCCTTCACATTCCCTTTAAGCACCTAAAAGAATACTTTTTAAATGAGAAACTCCTGGTCCCTTTACACACATTTTCATATCCCATTTTCCCAAAGGACATCAATTTCCTTCCAACACTGATGATATGACCTTGAACCTCTGGGCCTGGGATAATGAACCTAAAGGTCAAGACCTAAACATACTGTTTAATGTGGGCTTCAATAAGTCTCCTGAATACTAAGAAACACCATTCTCCAGTAGAAAACAGTAATTAAAACCAAGAATCTTAACTGCTTCTAAACAATTTTTGGTCATGAAGCATGATTTTCTGAATTGGGTAACCTGACAAGAAGGTTTAAGAAATGCTGCCTGAAGCAATTCCATCTGAATAGAATCAGAATGTATTGTTGATTAATTCCCACAACCACATTATTTTACATCTAACAATAAACACAACTTTTTGACATGAGCTCATTCAGCTGGGCTTATGAATTGAGATGATACCATGATAGTTTATCTCTAACCTACAGGAACCATTTTCTGACCCCCCTTAGGCTGATAGAGCCATACAACTCCTTCTTTTAATTTTTGTGACAGATTTTGGATGTTGGCTGATTGACTGCTTTCCATAGTGAGTGATGCACAAATATTCTGGAAAGCAGAGTGACTTTAAGGTCCAGAATCCATCACTTTACAGTGGAACAAGGTATGAAAGATGTTGCTGGAAACTGAGCCTAAGGGGGGCTGTGGAATGGTTTCTATAGGTCACAGATATAATATCATGTTTTCCTTTTAAACTGTACAATCAGGTGCAGTGCTGTATGTGTCTAAAAAAATACATTTGTATTTCTGGAAACTCATATAATGTTTATTTTACATAATCCCAACTGAATGAGCTGATGCTCAAGAAAGGGGAGGGGTATGTTTCCCTTAAAACTCATGATCCTCTTAATAGTCAGGCTCAATCATACATTGAGGCAGTCAAACAGCATTGGATACAGAAACAGTTAGTATGATATTGTCCCACCACACTAAAAAGATTTATCCATTCTGAAAACACCTATGCAAATTTAATTGTTACCTTTTGTGCAAATAAACTGAAACCTAATATTATTTTGTAAATACACAATAACATAACAAGTCCCTGCAACACAGAATATCTCCTCCTGTTTACACTTGAATGCACTTGTATTCATTCATTCGGGGTTGTAACTGTAATTATTCCCTGTAAAAAATTGTAAATCTGATCGTGGAAAAAAAACACACAAATACAAATAGTGCAATGAAACGTACATCCAATGTTGTTAGTTCCATCTAATTACATTTAAAAAAAGATACAGTAGGGGTTTCCCTATTTCCTTTTCTCAGTTTTTTTCAGTTTATGCTAAGCTTTCTTATTTCATCCATCCAAGTCAATCCTGTAGTGATACAAACAATGCCCTTTGCATAGGACCTTTAACTACTAATGTCTTGAATTCTCTGTTATAAAAATAGCTAAAATTTCAACCATAAAGTGAGACAAAACTGCTGTTTTGTTAGAGAAAGTCAGTAAGCTTATGTATTTGATTAGGCTGTGGGAGCACAAACGGGTCCACATCTGTTTTCCTTTAAAATTTAAGTAAGTCAATTCTTTTCCCGCTGTTCTGCAATAGGTCAAAATATCTGTTATTCCACCATTGTCATTGCATGGGCTCTCATGTTTTTCTATAGGCAAACCTGACCGTTTTTCAAAAAAGCATTCAATTCTCTATAAAATAAAGATATACTGTATATACAGTATCCTTTAAACTTTGTGTAATATGTTCAGAACTTTTCCATCAAGGAACCATAATAAGAACCCTATGGGTGGTATTTGAAATGCCTACTTTTTTTAATTAACCCTCGATATTCGACTGCCGAATGTAAATCCTTCGACTCCGAATATCGAAGTCAAAGGATTTACCGCAAATAGTTCTATTGAACGATTAAATCCTTCGAATCGTTCGATTCGAAGGATTTTAATCCATCGATCGAACGATTTTTCTTCGACCAAAAAAAACATTAGAAAGCCTATGGGGACCTTCCCCATAGGCTAACATGGCACTTCGGTAGGTTTTAGGTGGCGAAGTAGGATGTCGAAGTTTTTTTTTAAAGAGACAGTACCTCGACTATCGAATGGTCGAATAGTCGATCGATTTTTAGATCGAAACGCTCGATTCGAAGTCGAAGTCGTAGTCGAAGTAGCCAATTCGATGGTCGAAGTAGCCATAAAAATCATTCAAAATTCAAAGTTTTTTTTCTTCTATTCCTTCACTCGAGCTAAGTAAATGAGCCCCTATATGTTTTATGATGTTTAGGGTTGGACTGGGGTATCAGGGTCCCATCAGCACTGCACATGCAAAGCCTTCTTCCTGGCATCTGGCATCCAACCTTGCCCCCTACCACCATGCACGCTGCTTACCTCCTCAATTTTCTGCTACTGAGTCTGGTGGGGGAGAGTCTATTTTACAGGCAGGGGAGCAGGCTTTGTCACTGGAAACCATAAAGGCCAGGGCCCGCCGTTTTTTTCCTGGTGTCTTGGCAGCCCAGTGCCACATTGAGATTGTTAGTTCTTGAGCTAAGTATAGAAAATCAGGAAATTGATGCTACTCCATGTTTGGTATCTTCTAGATAAATCATTGGATTACCAGTATACAACCCACCTCCCTTCACCCTTTGTTGTATTCAATTATGCTGGCGGATTATTGGTGCACTGGGTAATCTAATTATCTACCTTGCAAGGATTTAACATAGAGTATCTTATAATTTCCTGTTTGCCCTTTGTAGCTCAAGAAATGGCTGAACTCCACGGCAAGCTGTTGTCTGACACAACGCCATGCGATGATACGCAAAGTGTCGGCTGTGCAGAAGATAATGGCACTGAACGTGAAATCGCAGGTACAAACTACATGTATTCAACTGTCGGATGTGAACGCCGCATGCTGCATCTTCATCCAACAGTCAGATACATGTAGTTTGTACCTGCGATTTCACGTTCAGTGCCATTATCTTCAGCACATCCAACATGTCACATGCATGTCATCGAACGGTGACAAGCCAGACAACAGCACGCTGTGGTTGTTCAGCCCATAAGGAAAAAAATATGGGTCATCTACAACAGGAAATACAGGGTGGAAAGTGCTGCGCTCTGTACCTTGTGGCAGATTGTGGAATGTGGCGCAAGGTTCGGAGTGAAACAATGCCCCTGCCAAAAGCTGGAATTAAATGGAGAAGGCTTTTGCACCCTTTGGTGCTCCTGCATTTGAAGCAAGATCAGTTATAAATAGATCAGTCCTAATTATAACAATGAGCAAAAATGATGTTCTCCGCAATCCCTGTTCTGTGCACTTATATTGTATACTGCCCCTTTAAGACAGTGATGCAGAATTCTGACTTTTGAGGTTAATGTTTTTAGCAAGTCACTACTATATAGAACCACTCTGGATCTACAGTATATCCCTGATATGTCACAGGATACATTAAATAATTTGATTTATGTTCTTAGCACATGACCCCAAATCTGCTTCAGAAAACAGAGCATGTACCAGGTCATGCACACCCATGTAAAAGGACAAGGGATCCAAACTAACATGTGCAGCTGTGCCTACCAGGTGATAAACTTTTGGTTTCTAGGAACAAATTATTTCTACTTCCAGCAATAATGAATTTGATTTAATCTGGATAACCAGTACAGAACACTGAGGTTGAGAGCATCTTGTAAACTCTGCATTATCACGTGATATCATTTAACCATGTACAACTGTCAGGGGTCATTTCAGACCCATCAACAAATTCTTTGGGGGCAAAAAGCAGTTCCATAGTCATGAGCCTAAAAGGGATGATAAAATCTCTTTAATCACAAATTAATAAATCAATTCAACATTTTTGTTCCAGTTATTTATTCACACGCTCTGCAACTAAAAAGGTATGTTAGTTGCACTGTATTTATTTGGAGAGGCGAGTAACATGGACACTTTAATGATGCAATTATTGTATTACATTACTGACACACTCAAACCTGTTCTCATTTTCCAACAAGTTTTAATTCTCTTCTTTCTGTAACTTTTACTTGCTTTTATTTATCAATAACAGTATATATTGGGTAATTAAATATGGATAAGGAACCATGGTGTGTTTTTTTAGAACCTTAGATATCAAATTAAACATGAAGGAGTGTCTAGAATGTAAAATGTTATTACAGAAAATGTAAAGATTTTAATTAGATTACAGAAACCTATTAAAGGTAATATCACATTTTTCAAGAAAAAAACCCATCTAAATTAAGGTTGCACATGTAAAAAAAAAAGAAAGAAATAAAGGAAAAATATTGTTGCCAACCTCTAGGTGGCACTAAGGTTGCATAGCTTTGTCTTGCAAGTACAATAAAAACATTAATTTCCTATGAGATAATTTTTGACGTAAATGTAAAATGGTGCCCATTCGAACTCAGTAATGAAGCATGGTGCATTTCTACAGCTCCTAATTTGACTAGTTAAATGACTCCATTACGTGTCTAACAGACAGAAGCAAATAATTTCTGGTCAGTTGATCCTCAGTTAGCCATATCATTTTACTCTCAAAATAAAAAGTCTGTAATCCACAATTTCTTTGTCTCCATTATTAATATGATCAGAGTAAATATTCTGAGGATACAAATTTGTATTATTAAAGCCTTCACTAGTTACAAATATCTTTGCAAAATGCTAAACTAGTAAAACTACCTTTCAGTAAGTGGGATGAGCATGGTAGATATCTGGTTGTGTGTATATATATATATGTGTTTGCAGAGCTAAATGTCTAAGTCAGTCATTCTAGGGTAAACACTTACCGTGAAATACCGGTGCGTAGCAACCTGTGATGGTGGCGGGCAACTCAAATCAATAAAAATACTGTATACACATCAATACAAATGTATTTGCAGTATATCCCCTTTAGATAATGTATTTACTGCAAACACAAAGGAAATCACAATATCCACAATAATATCCTATAAATGAGATGGTTTTATCGCTCTATCTCTCTTTTTCCCTCTCCGTACAGCTGAAAACAGGTTGAAAATGAAAGAATATCATTTTACACACATTGCATGCATATTAGAGAGACACAGCTGTTTGTGTCCTGCTCTTAAGAGCCATGTGATTAAGTTAAGGGATATCAGATAATCCGAACCCTCGTTCTATTGGTTTTCTCGCAGACACAGCGGCTTTTAAGTTTTAAGTTTATGTAATGATATACTTTATGAATCTGTCACTAATTATTATCAAACACCTGTGGCCCCTGCTTTTAAATGGTATAATAAAATAAAGCACTGCTGCACACATTCCTCACTGGATGGCAAAGTGTGTTAGTGTGCCTAATGTATTCTATGCAAATATATCTTATTTATTTATTTAACTCATTTATTTAAATTATACATCAGTCAATAACAGTAACAGACTTAGAACTATATACTAGTTTTATAAGTCCCTGAAACTGCAACATTTAAGCTACCACTGCGTATAAAGGTACATAAGGGCTCGTGTACAACTGGAAAGCAGTGCACAATAAGCAAAAAACTGTGACAATTCACCATCATTTTGTACTTTACACACTGCCTTCCTTGCTGAAAACCTTTATGTGGGCCCAAGGATAAAACTTGGTGTTCCCTGGACTTCATGTGCCTTGCCACCCTTGACCCCCTGCTTACCCTGCTGGGAGATACAGTTGTGGCAACTGTGGACAGGCAGTGACAAGGAAGAAATTACAAGGCTGGGGTAATTGGCCCAGTAGCAGTCCTGGTGGAACCCAGACACCCCAGTCCAACACTGCTGTGTTGTGCTTCCTACCCCCTATTTGTTTCCTAAATCAGATGTGGAAGATAGGGAAATAAGGTGGTGGATTGCTTATGCATTGTAACATGCAGTCACACCCCAGACAGAAATGCTCTCTGTATGAAGACTAAGAGCATGTTCTTGCACACTCAGTCCATTTCTCCTGTCTCATTGTAAATAACCCATATAAAATAGTAACAAATACCCCAGCAGTCTATGGGGACATGAGCTTGCCCACAATTGTATCATCCTCTATAAATACACAATCAGCTTTTTAAGCACTGATATTTGTGTATAGAAAAGCTTAAATATCTGGCAACTTTGTCAAGTCAAGGGTGAGTTTATTGTCATTTTATCCATATACGTTTGTACTGTACATAGTGAAAAGAAACAACGTTCCTCTAGGACCATGGAGCTACACACAACATAGATGTACCGGACAACAGAAAAAAAGTGCAAGTGCAAAAATATGCAACTCCTGCAAGACATGACAGCACAGGACAAGACAGTGCACACTCAGCAGATGTAATATGTTAAGTAAATAATGCTTAACGTCAGACATGATGGGTGTATCATTGTGATATCAAAGTAATCACATGATGGGTGTATCATTGTCATATGATCTCTGGGCCAGCTGCGTATTCATAAAATGTAATTGAAATTCTGCACAGATCCTCAGTATATCTACAGTATTTAGCCTGTAATTTTGCTTTAAATGCAGATGGACACACTAACAAAGTCTTGTTGTAGGTACACTCCCCAACCCCTTGTCTCTTTATGTTACATATACTGTATAGTGGAACTTAAACCATTGCATGTAAATGTATGGGCAAATGTCCATGTGTAATGGCCCTAAATCAGTGCTAAAAAAAGTTTACCAGTCCCTGAGGCTTTTTACAGGATTGCCAAATGGCACAGCATGGCCTTTATGAAGGCCACAAAGCATTGGTTTCTAACCTGTTGAGCGCAGATATTTTTTTTCTTTTGTATTTGGGGTTAAATTCATAAACATTTCCCTTTGGTTTAGTTGTCCTGCCTCCAGGTCCATCTTAGCTTGACCAGGTAATTGGTCAAGCTAAGATGGACAGTACTGCAAAGGTCTTAATCACAGCAGTGGTAGGAACCCTAACTTTAGACATACTATTTAAAGATACCATAAACCTATATCTGCATAGACATACAAAGTACAATTGTACAAGAAAATGGGTCTCATGGGTAAAAAGCTCAATCAAACCTGACCTTTTTTTTGTACCACATTATTAAAGCAGATTATCATTGCCCCTGTGTCTCTATAAACTGTGACCCTCCAGCTATATCTATACCAAGCCTTATGGTCAATGCACAGGTATGGACTCCTGCATTCAGTTCTTTATTCTGATGCGCAAAATCAGCCTGGATTAAATATCTCAAGACAGATAACTGAAAGAATGCTTTCATGCACTTCAGCTATCCTTGTATATATCCAAAAAGAAGAACCTCAAAAAGTGTGAGGAGGGTTGACTGTGCAGTAGGGATGTCGCGGACTGTTCTGCGGCGAACTTGTTCGCGCGAACATCGGCTGTTCGCGTCCGCCGCAAGTTCGCGAACGTCGCGCGACGTTCGCCAATAGGCGTTCGCGTCAAAATCGTTCGACCATTCGGTCGCTAAAATCGAACGATTTTCGTTCGATTCGAACGAAAATCGTTCGATCGAACGATTAAAATCCTTCGATCGTTCGAATCGAACGATTTTCGGATGTTCGAAGTTCGCGAACTGTTCGCATTTTTTGCCGGTGTTCGCGAACGGCGTTCGCGAACACATTATCGGCGGTTCGCTACATCCCTACTGTGCAGATACATGCGTATAAACATATATGTTCTTAGTCAAATATATTTATTTTAAATACTGCATAATGATGATGCCTCATTTACAATACAGCAATGGATATGGCACCAAGTTAGCACCTAATTTTTGCTTTTAAGGGGTTAATCTTAATCCCATAAATACTCTCTGCACAAATGGATATAAAACTGTAAGCATTTATTTTACTCTGATATGCATTTATGCTCCTGAATATTAGGCACTAAATTTAAACAGGAACAAAAAGACTTTCTGACTGAGTAAGTGAAATAGGAAGTAAATCACAAGTGCATACAAGAGACAGAATAACAAGAACTTAATTATGACCACTGCAGGGAAAGAGAATCATTAAACTGTGCAGGGTGTGAGGATAAACTCAACTGCTGCATGCTGGTTTGAAGATATGCTGAAAAATTACCCAGTGTGCCGCTACTCTTATTCTGCACCTGAGAGCTGCTTAGCATTCAGTCAATACAGCAATTAGGAACGGAGTTGGGGTTTTTTAACCACATTTTATTCCCCTTTACATTGAAAATGTATATTGCTAAAATTAAGTGATTGGAAACATTGCATACACCTGCAGACATTTATCAGTTATGTTTCATTACGTATTAAACATTGCAGCTCTTGTTGGCACTTAGCATAGTCAGTGGTCATCAAACGATGGGGCAAACTCAGTCTAGGGGTGCATTACCTGCCCTCATGGATTAAGCAACCTGCAGTTTTCCTAAATACCTGTAGTAGCTCCCTATAGATCTTTATGGAGTACATGCAATATTAGAAGACACTTCTACGTCTCACTAACAGAGGGAGACAAAGGGATTTAGTAGTAGTAGTAGTAGTAGTAGTAGTAGTAGTAGTAGTAGTAGTAGTAGTAGTAGTAGCTCCCTATAGAACTGACACTTCTATGGGGCAAATTTACCAAAGGGCGAATCGACTAACGCTGGGGAAAATTCAACAGCGTGAAGTCATTTCAGAACTTCGCCAATTTACTAATGGCCGCAGGAGTAACATCGCTAGCAAAAGATACAGACGCTATCGATCATTCGCACGCTATCGCCAGGTGAATTTTCACTCTTGTAAATGGACGTAACTGCGAAAATTCACTAAGATGCGGATTTTAATGAATATTACCTTCTTGCGCCAGACTTGCTTCGCCACCTCAGACCAGGCGAAGTGCCTTTAGGAGTAAAAAAATGTAAACAAAAAACCTTGGTGACTTTTCAGTTTTTCAGGGTGATAGGCTGCCAAAGATCGTAATTTTTTTTTAGGGTACCTGGCTTCCCCCCTATATTTACTAACATATGGCACATAAACTATACACTGGGCTCATGTGTAGGACATTATAACAACTCTATTTTCTTTTATTAAGGTTCCCCGGGTTTGTGTAGTGTAATGTATTTGCTGCAACATATATGTCCATTGAAATTTAACTGCCCGCCTTATGCAAATTAACCAACGCTAGCACAACTTCGCTTTGCTTGCCAAATTAACGCTAGTGAAACTTCGCCATTGTTCGGGGCATTAGACGCAATTTTGCATTTTGTTGAATTAGCGTTGTCCTGGGAATTTTCGCCTGGCAAAGTGTGGCGATGTGAGCGAAGCCGTCACTGGCAATTTCCAGAGGTTAGTGAATTTGCCCCTATGTCTCACTGACATAGGGAGACAAAGGGACTTCATCTTCCAATATCCCTCAGGTTTATTTTATATGTTTGATGCACATATGACAAGGGGTTGTTCACCTTTAAATTAAGTTTTATTATAATTTACACATTGGAACTTCCGAGACAATTTGTCTTCTGTTTGTTATTATTTGTGGTTTTTCAGTTATTTAGCTTTCTGATTAGCAGCTCTGCTTATTTACCCTATCAATCATGCATTGGTTTAAATGAGACACTGCAATATAAATAGTTGTGGGTTGAATAGGAAGTTAAAGAGGAAGAAGTATGAATACCAATAAAATTGTAGCCTTACAGAGCAATAGCTTTTTGGTGCTGGTGTCAGTGACCCCCATTTTAAAGCTGAAAAGAGTCAGAAGAAGAGAAATAAATCAAAAACTATAAATAATAATAATGAAGACCGATTATAAAGTTGCCAGGAATAGGGCATTCAATAACACCATGAAAGTTAACTTAAAGGTGAACCACCCGTTTAACACATGACTAATTCCTTTTTATACTGCCTGCTTGTACCTTCAAGCCTTGTTGTACCTATTTAGAACAGATGCTACATGTTCATGGCGTTGCTTCAATGCAACAGGCTGTATTTTTATTCCTGTGATTCACAGTGTGAATATGTTAAATTAAAGAAATATGTGTTGAAAACTCAACTTGCAACATGGGCATTTTGATGCATTCAGCATGCCTCTCTGTAGTGTGTGTGTGTAAATATTCAGACAGCAAAGGTATATTGCTGGGCTTTGTGTAGAGCATTCTTATTAAAAAAAGCAATTTAAAATAATGTGTAACATTGGGGAAAAAAAGGTAATGTTTGTAAAAACAAAATATTCCTTATTTCCCTGAAATTGAGCTTTTGTTCAGATCTGCAACTCAAACAAATACATGAGAAATGTAATGATTGTGTGAACAAAAACATTCCAGACATTTTTTTCGTTTTTTTCATTGCGTTAACATTTAAATGACTTATTATACTTACTAAACAGTATTCATCTATACTAGAACTGAACTGTCACTTGTGTCCCCTTTGATGCATAAGAAACAAGGCACCAGGGTATACCCTATAGCTAATGCAATGCTTGGAATGGGTGGTAAGATCCAGGGGTCTCTTTCTGTTTTACATCAAATAGGGGGGGTTTGTCTTGTTCAGCTCCTTCCTTGCAGGTATAATTTGTACCCATTAGTGTGCAATTTACTAACTGGTGCTAAAGATTGTGGTACTACTGGTATCTGGTGCAATATCCATACATACACTGGAATTCAGGGGAAACGTTAATGCATTATTGATTTAATAAAAACTGTTAAACTGCACCAATACTTAAACTTTAAGCTCCCTATTGGTTTTCTATTGACTCTAGATGATATGCCTTTTTTTGGGTGTATAGATGGCTGCATTGTACTATTTATAGGATATTAATTCATTTTACAAATCACTTTAGAAACCAGTAGATAACTTTACACAAGTCATAACATTGTTGTATGTGATTTTTGGAATACGTGGAACAAAAAAATTAGGACATTTGTTTAATAATATACTATATATTACCATATCATAAATCATTGCATTGTTTTATGAAGCGTCAACAATTCTTTAAGCATTGTGTTATTGGCAATGCAAAGCCAGTGTGTTAGTGATAAACTACTGCCAGCATCTACACATGATTACAGTCTAAGAAAGGCATCTCAGGCTTGTGAGCTTTAAGCTGTTTGAGAATTACCACTCCCAGAATCCCCAAATAGCAGAAGGCACAAAAGCAAACTCTAAAGTTGCTTGTATAAAGTAGTTGCAATAAGTTTACTTCAGTGGGTTCAATAAATTTAGTTAAAAAGTGAAAAATTATTAGATGTAGTTTATGTTTTCAAGAAATGCTCTTAACGGCAGGGGTAAAGCTCAAACATTAAGCTCCATTAAGTCCATCGTTGGAATAATATTCATTATGTATTCAAATAAAAATAAATTGAATTCAGAAAAAAAGCAATGGGTGAAAGTGTGTAGATACTTGCATTTTGGCCAGATTAGGCCATCTCGCCTGAGATAAGAAGGGGGGAGCTAACTATGGACCCATATTATTCAGGAATTCATTCTTTAATCAGTGCAAAACATATGGCGTAATGTAATAAAAGTAAATGGAAAAAAATGTACATTAAAGTTTTGCATTTCTACTATAGTACCCACGGAAATTTTTTTTTTTTATTATATCATGCAACATATTTGACAGCTAGGATCAATTTTTTTTTGGCCAAACAGTCAGTTAAAGTTGTTCATGTACTAAAAAATTTTTGGCTCAAAATGACCTGGAGATCAGACATTTTTTTTCGAATTAAGATCAACTATTGATGAACTATTAAGTTTAAACAGCAGTAATATTTGTACATTTTTCCTTTTTAAACAGTTGGGCTCTTAATGTACATTAAATTGCCCGGTTTTATTGTTAACTATGGTATATTAGAAGCCTAAGCACAAAAGGGTTCATTTACAATTAGATTGACAGTCAAAACACCATTCAATGAAGTACTTATGCCAACCTGCACTTTTGTGCTATGCACTGCTATGCTGTGCAGCACACTTTGGTAGGAAGGTGCGGTGTACTTTTCACTTGCCTTAAATAGGCAGTCATTGCAGAGTTGCCTTTGGCACCATATTTACCAAACAAGAGCAACTTTTGCATCAGTATTGTCAAATCCAGTGCAAAATCCATGCCAGTCTGGGAACATACAGCCAGTATAGTAAATGAACCCTTTAGGTTTTTGAAATTAGAATTATTTTAAATACCTGTCCAGATTTTCTCTTGAAATTCTGTCATTGACAACCATCTGCCGGTAGGACAAAACCAATTATTACATAGAGAATACTTGGCAGTAAACACAAACGTAAACAAACCTTATAGAATATTTACATTGAAGAATCCAAAATCTCATTACTGATTGATATTTACTGATTTTATAAATATGTGTACTGTAATATATCTCTAGCAATAATAATGTGCCGTCTTGCAATGTAAAAATTCTCATGGAACTGCCTTGTTTTATTTTCTAAATAATATCAGCACAGGGTCTCAGATGTAGGAGAGGCCAATACTGCAGAACATATTCCTGCATGCCAATCTTCAATGTTTTCTTGAAGAACTGGCAAGATTCATCTTAAATCTATGGCCGTGTATATTATATATTTTATATATTATATATATATATATATATATATATATATATATATATATATATATATATATATATATATATATATATATATATATATATATATATATATATATATATATATATATTATATATATTATATATTATATATTAAAAAAAAACCTCATTCCATTTAAAAAGCTTTGGACATGTTATTTAACTAATAAATAAAATCCTTTTATTTTAAGAATCCCTAACACTTCAAAGGCATGAAATGCACCAGGTTTCCACATGCAGTCTTAAGTAGAAAAAATGTTAAAATAAGCTCTGGTTCTAATAATTTGCTGTGTTAAACATTCCCCACGAAAAGGATGACTTCTATTTACTCTTAACCATTTTGCCTGAGCTATAGAGAATCATTTAAAATACCTAAAATGATGTAAATGGGGTTATCCTTTCAAGAATACCCTTTTGTATAACTAACAAATTCTTTTTCTGTTTCTTCAATGTGGGGGGTGGGTAAATTAATGTTAAAGAGCCCTTTGTCAAACTGAAAGGTCAGTGACACCAAAATATAAAAAGGTAAATGACACCAAATTGTTTTCTTCTCTAATAGAAAAACAAGGGTGGATGGGTAGACTTAAAAATATTAACTCTGCACTGTATGTTTATTTATTACAATTATACACTGTCCAGTTTTTTCAACTCAATATCCATATATTGCGTCCATGGTGAGCATACAGTTGGGGTATCCTGCTTACGACCCTTGGAGTATTAGGTCAGAGCATTTTTCAATAAAAAGAATATCCTGTTTCCATTTTACTTTTTACATGTGAGCTAAAAGGGAAGATATATGACCTCGGCAAGGAGGTCAAACTAGACTGCCATTTTGACAAATAGTGATGTGCGGCTCAACAAAAATTGAACCAGCACCAACACCTCCATTTATAGACCCGCCCTGCGTTGATGTCACAAAAAGGGACAGGGCAGGCGTGAGCATATAAATAGAGACTGCCTGAGCCAAAAGCCAACCGAGTAAGGTCAAGGGCATGAAGAGCAGAAGATGTGTGTGGAAATCGGCCCAAACCCTCCCGACACACATGTTTCAGGCCAGCCCACTCATCACTAGCTCAACTACAGCCATGTACTGTATCACTGGGGCCTGTAGTTCAATTTTGGCCTGAGTAGATGGATACAATTTGCCTCCCGATGGCATTGGCATTGATCTGTGTATGTGTTAAAGGAACTTGTTGAAATAGAAAAACTCTGGCACTCGAGGCAAGTGAAATGCAGGGTTTCCCCTTGCTTTTTATTTCTTGTGCGAACGTGCAACGTTTCAGGGTGAACCCCTTCATCAAGCATTAAAGGAACTTGTACTTTCAAGCCTCGACTGGGGCAGGGCTAAAATGTTACAACTAATTGAAAGTATAATAATATTCAGGCTCTACTAAAATATTAAAGCAACAGGCATTTGGGTTTGTTCAAAGAGAAGTAATTACACAACCTCTACCTACTTCAAAATGTTATTTCTTGAACTTAAACATTGTCATTTAAGTCCCCATGTCATACTGCACAGTGCTAAATGATACTTTTCAGAGTTCCACCAGTCCCTAAGCCCCCCCTACAGTAGACTGAAAAAAATCATCTCTTTATGCAGGGACACCTATAAAAAGACATTCTTTAGGGCAACATTATATTAATAAGTCCCTACCACAATTATATTTTGTGAGTGCCATCAGTCAAGGGTTGATATGATCACCTTATCCTAAAGTTGTATCCTTTCTGTAAAGGTCTCCTGTGCCTGTGCTTATAATGATTCTCCTTTCTGCCTCACTAATTCACATCAGAAAAGTATTCTGCATTTAGCCTCCACCCGCTTCCATATACGAATTATAATTCAATTCGTTTACTGTCACAATTATTAATTGCCTCTAAAAATTGGTGCATTATGTTTCCATTAGCATTCTATAATTTTTATTGGAATTTTACATTTTACCCTGTGCTGATGGAAGTATTTCTAACCTAAAGGAAGAATAACAGGAACATACAGTATTTAGATGTTTCATATTATATAATAATATGCAATGTGTTTTACATTCTGACAGTAGTAAGTAATGATTCAAGTTAATCTATACCCAAATATAAATGTAAATGTTAACCTGTCTCTACAGTATTGTTGCAGAAAGTGTGTGCTGTGTTTCAGGGTCCAGGAAAGGTTCTGTGTATTCCTTTAGAACCTTATTTCTGAATCAGTCCTTAGGTCTAGGTCACACAAAAGCACTTTCACAAGGGCAGTATCTAAAATGCAACATGGTTCCCTTTATTTCTGTACCACTTTCATTAGTCTGGAGGCTGGTCTTTCCTCATAATAAAATGGTTCCTTTTGTTTTGAACAATATATGCTTGTTGTAATGATCAGGCTGATCCTGTAATGTATACATACTTGCAGCAAATTTGCTCACTTGTTTTCATTTGTCAAGCACTCAATCAGTTAATCCTAATATTGCACTTAAAATCAATCAATGCTGTAAGTAACAATGGCTTTCATATAGGATCTTTGAACAGTTACAGTATAAGAATTGCTGGAATCTCAGGCATAAACCAAAGTGCTGATAGAAAATAGTGATGGGCGAATCTGTCCCATTTCGCTTTGTCGAGAAATTCGCCAAACTCATGTAAGTCAATGGGCGTCAAAATTATTTTAACGTGACATGAGCGACAATTTTTAAACTCGTGACTCTTTTGTCCAAATGCATTAAAGTCAATGGGCGGCCAAATAATTTTGACATGCAACAATTTTGACGGGCAACAATTTTTTGGTCACAATGAATTTTCTCACAGCGAATTTTCACTGCAGTTTCGCAAAAAACATTTGCCAATGACGGAATTCATTGCAAATCCATGCCTGGTGAATAAATGTGCCCATCACTAATAAGGAAGCTTAACCATAACCAGTGGCATAACTGGAGAGAAGACAGGCACCCCGTGGGCATTGGGGATATCAGGTGAATGGGGGGGGGCTGCAGGTGAGAGTGAGTATTTGAGGGGGGGGCAAAAATAAATCTTTGAGCCCCCAAAGGTTTTCTAATAACCATTACATTGAACTACCCAATCAAGCACAAAATACACTATATAAGTCAATTACGACTTACAATAGCAGTGTACAAACTTCAAATAATGGGAGCAATATGCAATTTTTTAGCACTTTGACACACCCTTCCTCCATTGCTTAATTTCTTCAGGACTCTGCACTCCATTTTGCAGTGCAAAGAACTGCAGCTGCCCAGTCTGACTGCGTTCTGCATTGCTGTATTCATTAAGGGGGGGGGGGGCAAAAAGGCAAACAGGTGTCCCTTCTCCCACCCCCTACCCATCCTCTAACTCATATCATTCAGTTGTGTATATTAGGGAGCAGCAGAGGCTGCAAGCTGCAACAGGCAGACAGTAGTTACAGGGCTGTGCCAACCAAACCTTATGGCAGAATTTCTATGCAGTATGAGGTGCAAAAAGCAATCAGAGCACATCTTCCCTGGGTCTTTGTAAATATTAGTAAATCATTTGACCCCCAAACCACACTGCTTTACCAAATACTATCACACTGTTTATGGAGGGAAAAATACAAACTTTATGCTATTGGACAATGTAGGGTGGTGGGGCCAACGTATAATAATATAATATAAGTTTGAAGGACATTGATGAGTAGAAGGAGTGAGCATGAATAATATAGTCAAGGCAGCCATCAGGGGGGGACAGGGGGGATATGTTTCCCGGGCCCAGGCTTGAAGGGGGCCCGGCAGGGCTGCACTTTTCGAAGAGCTAGGCCCCCGTTGACAGCTCCGAAGCGGTGGCGCTCGATTGAAGTCCCGAATGGCTAAATGCAGAAGTGCCGAGCAGACGAAGTCCTGAAGCCGCGGAAAAACCCGAAGTCACAAAAGGAGCCGACACTGAAGTCCTGAAGCGCCGAAAAGACCCGAAAACAGCTATGATTGAAGTCCTGAAGCCACGAGTTCAATTCTACACCAATGTGGTTTTTTTTTGTTTTTTTGTAATCCCCTGGCCAAATGTTTTATTTTAATATTCTATAGGCCCCTGCCAATTTAAAAAAAATATATATTTTATGGGGCCCCAATTATTTTTTAACTTGTAAGGGGGGCCTTGGCACCAAAGTTTTTAAAAAATATATTTTCTGCAGCCCCAATTTTTTTTTAACTTGTCAGGTGGGTCCTGGCACCAATGTTTTGTAAAAAAAAAAAAAAACTTTTATGGGGGACCTGGCACCAATGGGTTTTTTTTTAACTTATAGGGGGGGGCCTGGTCACCAATTATTTTTTTTTAACTTGCAGGGAGACCCTGACCACCAATTTTTAAAAAAAAAAAAACTTTTATGGAGGGCCCTGGCACCACAGTTTTTTTTTTTTTTACCTATTAGAGGGCCCTGACCATCAATAGCTTTTTATAACTTGTGTGTGTGTGGGGGGGTTACCTTTTTTAGCGCTGATGTCTGTGTGGTCTTTTAACTGTGGTGTGGAGTGGGCGGAATCTGGGGTGGGGGCCCCAAAAATGTTGTTGTACGGGGCCCCGTGATTTCTAATGGCGGCTCTGAATATAGTCATTTGTTTAGGCCTTGTAATCCTCATGGACTGCCGTGTATGTATTCAGAGTACGATATGAACAGCACCACGATGGTGGTGCTGTTCATATCGTACTCTGACTGCATTTGCTGGTGGAAAGTGGCCACTGGAGAACCTGCACCCAACTAAAGAAAGTAAGAAGATTTAACAAGGTTGTGCTGACTATTTTTGATTGTGTGCCGTGTATGTATTCCCCACGTGAGTGCCCACCATTGTATTAAAAAACCTCTGAATGCCATGATTGCATCAATGTTTGTGTGCCCATCTCTACATTATGTAAGCTTGTACACAAAACTATGCTTATTTTAACCTAGCAACAATTACAAAGCAGAGCTCTAGGTTTGCTGTACATTTTGCACGAAACTGGCAATATGTCACATTGAGTAAGACGATATAGATAATAAGGTTACTGACTGAAATAAGATAAAATACATTAGCAGCACTTACAAGGACATAACAAATGTGACCACCAAGTCTAAATTCAGCTGTAACTGTGTGTTGTTCCATGCTGCTTAGTTAGTACTTAGTTGCACCTGCTTGCATATTTTATATAATATTTTGCATATTATATTATATATAGGCCATTTGGAGAAGTATAAAAAACTGAATGCATTAAAGAGTAAGGGGCCGATTCATCAAGCTCGAGTGAAGGATTCGAATTAAAAAACTTCGAATTTCGAGTGTTTTTTTGTGCTCCTCGACTATCGTATTGGCGTAAATTCGCCTGAGTAGAATGATTCGAATAGATCGAGCGCAAAAACGCTGCGAATATTCGCCCATTCGATAATCGAAGTACTGTCTCTTTTAAAAATACTTCGACTACCTACCGAATTGCTTTAAAAGCCTATGGGAAAGTCCCATAGACTTGTTTTCCAATTTTTGATCGAATAAAAAGGCCTTTGATCGAACTAAAATCCTTCGAGCGAATATTCGATCGGGCGCCTTTTCGCCTGGCGAATATTCGCCAATTCGACTATTCGCCAGCGCGTAAATTCGCCCGAATTGCCTATTCGATTCTATTCCCCAGTCGAATTTCGAGGGATTTAACCCCTCGAAATTCGACCATTGATGAATTTGCCCCTAAATCTAAATAGCTATCTAATTACTAGGTCCCTTAATGCCTAGTAAAGAGGCAGTGGCTTGAATGACCAAGTGAAAGATAAATAGCCGAGGGCCAATTTACAAAGATTAATAACAAATAATAATTTCAATGATAACGTATTAATCTGTCTCCTGCCTCACAGACCTTAGAAACAATATACCATTTTACATTTTAGAATAAAGAAAGGCACAATAAAAATGTTAAGGTGAATGGGTTAGGGGTAACATAATACCGACATGTGCCCATTTGTGATTTGTTACACAATGCCTGACATCTATTAAAACCATTCCAAGCCCAAAGCAATTGGTTTGACATAAACTTAGATTTACGGTGGGCTGTTCGTTTACATTAAGGGACATATTTATTATGCTGTGTAAAATGAAATTTGCTGAAAAAATGGACAAAATAAATTTTGAATTTATCAAGCTGTGTTTTATTTATGCCATGCGAATGCAAGATTTTCCACCATTGTTTTACATTGTTTCCGACCTTTGTAAGTAAAGGGGTTATTTACTAAACTCTGAATACCAAAAACCCGAAAAACGTATGTTTTTATTAGTATAAAATCAGAATTTTGAGTGAAAAAAACCACATTAATTTTTCGGGATTTATTATACCCCAAGGATGGGAAAAGTCTGAATTTGAAAATCCGGCATCTCAGACCTGTCGAGGTTGCATAGAAGTCAATGGGAGAAGCCCAAAGATTTTTTGATATCCGCTGGGTTTTATGCAATAACCCGAAAAATTCTTGCGATTCGTATTTTTCATAATTTTTCCAGGGTTTTTCCCCACAAACAAAATTTTCGGGAAAGTGTATTTATAAATAAGGGGAAAAAAAGCCATGCAGATTTGGTCGGAGTTTTTTCAGAAAATATTGAGATAAGTTCCGACTTTGATAAATAGCCCCCTTTGTTCTGTTGGTTGCTCATAAAAAAAACGTAAAAATTTAAACCATTTTTATGCCATTTTTACATGGTGATGTGTGAAGAAATATTCCACAGTTTTTTACACCACATAATAAATCTGCACCTAATTCTCTTATAATTGCATAGAACAAGGGAACTAGCCAAACATGCTATGGGATATAGGGTATGGGACCTGTTATCCAGACTGCTAAGGACCTGGGGTCCTGGTATATTCATAAGGTTAAATTACATCTTAGTTAGACTCAAGTACAGTATAAGGTACTGTTTTATTATTACAGAGAAAAGGGAAATCATTTTCAAAAATTTGAATTATTTGCCTATAATGAAGTTAAAGGGAGATGGACTTCCCATAATTCAGATATTTCTGGATAACAAATTTCTGGATCACATACTTATAGTTAAAATAGAGGAGGGCAGTGCCACATATTATATCCCACTGGACAGCATAGTTCTAGTTCAGATGCCAAACCTGTATATGCTAAATTGAATACAAATCAGCTGTATTGAAATTAAAATGAGACTTTCTATTGTTGTATTACAACCAGTTTCCCCTTCAGAAAGGAGTTTTATTTTTTTTTCCATAAAAAATAAGGGATGTATTACAGAGACAGCGATAAGTTTCCATTTTATGTGAAGGTGATATGTTCTCCATAGTGTTTGCTACCTTTCTTAAAGAGAACATGATGGATTTCCATTCCATGTTTAGAACTGTATAAAAATCAGTAATTCTGTGCTTCTTCATAATTCATTATTTTTTCCAGTTTGTATTGTTATGGTTATTATGGAACTTAGTGCAGAATACATACACACACATATCATTTTGCCTGATGTGGAGGCAGTAGTCCTTTCCCCCTTAAAAATGTTCTACGTTAAATATCATTTTTGAATTTTATTTTCCATCATGATAAATTTCTCTTTCAAAACACAGCGTTGTCATATCTTCCTTCTGTGCCAGCTGTTCCGTACTCTTGCCACCATAGCAACCACTGTGAGCTGGTTGAATGTTGTGCCAGCAAATTGGGCACCTGTGCCAGTTCTGTTCATTCACCTCTACCTGCTGTGCCTTTTAGTGTTTTAGTGTATCATTCAATTTGACTTTATTGTATTTAAGACTCTAAAGAGCAGGCGTATCCAACCTATTGGAAGCATTATTTTAATGATGCTCTCTAAATATACATAGCGTGCCTGGATGTATACACAATGGGCAATCATCATAAGAAACAAACCAGCTGTAATGTGTATAGAGAGGGACAAAGTGCGTTTGGGTATTTGTATTTGTGAATGTTGTGTCTCGAATAAAATAAAAGCTTTAATTAGCCTTGAAACTCGACAAGAGCTGTATAGCTTTCTTAGCTTGAATTCAAACTTTAGCCTTTTCGCTATGTTTTTTTGTGTTTATTTGCAATCTCTTGTTTTGATAAAAAATGTAATTAATGATTTCCGAATCATCAAAAAGATTTAGTTCTCACTTTTAAAAGGTTTTGTGTAGCGGCATCGGAGGGAGGGCGTGGGAGCCAGAGTATGTACTAAGTTACATTTTATTGCATTAAAATTCTCTGCACACACCACAGAAGGAACATTGAACCTAATGTGTTAAATAATGGTTTTCATGTAAGAGCAGAAGAAGGGCAGCAGTATAAGACATTTGGACGGGGGGGGTATAAAATAAAAAGCAAGATGGCAGTAGCTCCAGGCTTCTCCAGCATCAGTAGCTGCACTTACACAATTATTTATTAGAAGAGCCAGAATGCACAAGCGTAGACACAAGTACCTTACAGAATTGCATCATTATGGACTCTCCATCATGTCCATATGTCATATCACTCAATAAAAGTAGTTAGCTACAGCTTTGGAAAGGGCCAGCAGGGAACTGAGAAAATAATCGATGGGCTCCAGACCCACATGCTAAGCATGAGGAAGCACTTGGAATCGCTTGAAGGTACATGGTGGGGAGGGGTTGCAGCAGGAGTATTCAAATGGGTATGGACCTCCATGGCTGGTGTGGTGGACCCTCCAAGTCATTCCTTCCCGTGTATCCTAAACCTCCCAGTCTGACACTGGTTAGCTATGACATTATTGATGTCTCATTGAAGTTGCACTCCATCACCCAAAGTGTGTGTTTAGGAATTGTAATGACATGAAAGTCATTTGGGGCTTATGCATTAAAAGCTCTCACATTCTTCTGGCAAAATGCGACCTAGAATTTTTTTCAGCACTCAAATTTTCGAGATTTAGCAATAGAACCCCAATTTTATGTACCCAGATTTCACATTTTCCCAGAATAAAATAAACACCCTTTTTTTGCGGTCCCATACATGTAGACGTTATTTTTATTTCAGAATTTTGCATTTTCCCAGAAATTTTGTAAATTTGATGCCACCCCTGAGAAATGTAAAATCAGGGGGTCTCTTAAAAATGTAGCCAGCTAAAACCTGGTGAACTTTGATCAGTGGAAGGAATATTTTCAACGTTCAAAGCTATTCTCATCTTTTTTTTTATACAGTTGAATTTTTTGGTTTGAAATTGTTGTTGCCCTCGCGTTTTCTTTCAGCAAATTCACGATTCAAGTTTTTCTGACCCAAGTTTTTCATAGTGAGTTAGTGCCTTAGTTTGCCCAGTGCAGTTCGACTAATGTTGGTTGCAATGTGTAACTCCTGCTCCTATGTGTGAAATAATCTACTATGTCCCCTATGGCTGTTGGAAGAACATTTTTACAGGAATTTAACAGTAACATAATGGCATTGGCATGATATACTAATAATAATTATACAATAATAAAATATAATATTGTGACCTAATTATAATTTAGCATTAGGACAAGACTGCTTGCAATGTGGCTACATTCCTATAATATGTAGTATTAGTGAACAAATCATATGGAAATGTATTTAAAAATTAATTTGTGGCTTAACCCATTATGAGCAACTGCATTACGAAATATGACAAGCCATGAGTAGCAATACATTTCTGTGATAACCATGTCCTTAGCTACAATTACAAATGGATATTTTCATATTGGTACATTATACATAGTACCTATACTTAGACTGTACGCTGTATGAATGCTATATGAAGAATTAGTTATTCTTTATTAGTCTTCTTTTTTTGTACATTTCTTTCCTTCCTTCTGTTGTTATTTGCCTTTCAGTTCACTATTACTCAGTGATACAAAGTATACTGAAGTTTTTGGCATAATTTGTAAACCCCGGGTCAATAATTTTTTAAAAAAAATAAAAATAAAATTCTAGTCCAGCAGAAATGTATGCAAAATAAATTTGATCTATCTTTTAGTTAAACGGTTAAAGGATTATTGATGAGTAGGATTATTGATGTGTTTTTCTTGCTTAGTTATGGGAATGGATTTCCAGTTGAATGTTATGAAATGTCTTCATGGATCATCAGACCCATACAAAAACACGGGCATTCAGAAAGTCCAGCCATGCATGCTGTCTGGAACACAGACATGGGCAAAAGATGTTTGCGTGGTCACGTGAACTCTCAATAGAGGTTCAGCTTTAGATACTATGGAGCCAAACAATCGTTAAACCCAGAGGCAATGACTTTGGCTCACATCCAAGGATTACGCTATGTAAATGCCATCATATCACTAATGAATACTCAGGTGCAGTCATCGCTACTGGATTCCCATAGGTGCTACTTACTTGCGTGAATCACATTTAACCCCATAACTGTAGGAAATATCGCTCTGTGCACTGTCAACCCTAAAACACCCACACAGTACTTCTGAAACTATCAAGCAATTTGTGAAAAAATGATGAAAAATTTGTATGATCCAGATTTTCTCTCGACTTTTTCGTGTTTCTGCCCGAATAAAATTATACAATGTCATTGTTTTAATAACAAGATTTCATGAGGAAAACTATTTGTTTTGCCACTGCTGTTTAGGGTAGGCATTTCTTTGAGCATAAGCATGCATTTGTTGTCACTGCAATTTGTGCTGCTGAAACACAAACAGAAGCCTTTTGTTTATTGAGACTGGTTCACCGTGAATTCATTTCAAGGTTACTTGTACTTTTTTGTCATCTCTCTATTACCAAAATAAATTCTGTTTTAATTATATTGCTTATACTCAAGAAAGCACCTACCCAGAGTGATAAATATCAATTTTCTCTTCTGTGATTATGTATTTACATTCTTTTTTTCTTGCCTCCTTACTGACAGGAACTTAGCAGTTGTATTCCCTGAACACATAACTGTACTATTATGCACCTTCTCTCATCTGTTAAGCCTTAAGGCTTCCTTAAACTATGCTTGATCAGAAAAATGTATGGCTCCCAGCCACAGTGGCATATGTAGTGCTGATATACATCAGCTAAATATCTTCTAAGCAGCCTCAAAAGAATATTTGTCTTCTGCTTTGCTCACGTTTGTCTTTCAGCATTTTTACATGTGTGGGAATGGGAGTATAGATGAACAAGTAGCATTGCTGTAATACTCTGAATAATGTAAAAGCACAGAATATATATATAATGTCAAAATACTAGGATCAGAGACCACTACACGTAAGACAGATTACATTTTTTTCTAATAATGGAAGCCCCCAATTAATCTATGTAGGCAAACCTGCCATTGTGATGCTACTATGGTACCTCTTGAAAGCTCGAGAAAATAGAAGGGTATGGACAGAGAACATTTATCTATCTATCCGTCTATCTTTGCATCTGAATATTGGATCAGGGCATGTGCAGAAGCATAGACACTGCAATGCACTCGAGGATGGTATTTGAGTAAATAGGGGTAAATAAAGTCAAGGGTCTGCTATAGGGTACAAAATATTGACAGTATCAATGCTAATCACTTGAAGTGAAGAGTGTAATCAATGAAGTGCTCTGTTTGTTGATAACAGCATTTGAAAACCAGCAATGGGGTATATTTATCAAAGAGTAAATTTAGAGATCGCCACAGTCCTCTAGGGGCAGGTTCACTAACTGGCGAATTTTCGCCTGCGTCCATTCGCGCCCATTGCAACACTTCGCCCGGCTCAAATTCACTTAGACTGCAGCAATTCACTAATGTGCAAAGTTTCATCCTGGGTGCCGAACGCTGGTGACTTTTCGCTAACGAATGCGAGCAAAAGAGTTTATTAGGATTTTTGCAGGCAATCATGCTGAAAAAAAGGAAAGACGCCAGCATTTTTTGAACCTTTATGCATTTTCGGCTCAAAGGATATGATGTAAGTGACAGAAGATTGAGGAAGATCTAGCACTTCGCCTGGGCTGAGGTGGTGAAGGAAACTCTGGCGAAAGAGGTAACATTCAATAAAGTCCGCATTTTAGTCCCTGTGGCTGGCACCACAGGCGAAAAGTCTCTGTCGTTAGCCATTTCGCTCTTTAGTAAAACAACCCCCTAGAGTGAAATTCTGCCAGTCTCGATTCATTTCTATGCAATTTAGCAATGGGTGAAAGTGAAAGTTCATCCTTTGATAAATACACCTTTCAAAATCCAATAGAAATGAATGGAGTGGACTGGTGGAATTTCACTCTAGAGGACTGTGGCAATCTCTCACTTCACTCTTTGATAAATACACCTCAATGCTTCTTTGCTTTTATCAGGACTTACTTGCAGAAGATTTTGTAGGGCCTGGATCTGATGGATCAAAGTCATTTTTGCTTTTACACTTACTGCGTATCAATCTACTCAAAATCTACCTAAAGGTCGCCTGTCCTCTATCAGTAAATAAAATGTCAAAAGCATTATCCATAAACATGTCCATTACGACTTCTTCCCGTGTCTCTCTTTAACCAAATCTTGCAAAATGGTGGTGTCCATGTATCTACAACAGCATCTGGACAAAGTGACAGATATAAAAGTAGGCCCAACCAGGGTCAGACTGGGAAAAGTGGGACGCCAGGAAAAAAAACCTGGTGGGCCCTGGCCATCATAGGCCTCCACCCGCCAAAACTTCTTCCTCTGGCTGTCTCATAAAAACCAACAGTTGTGTGAAGCATGACTTTCACGCATGCATGTGGGGTACATCTTTTATGAATGCATGTAAGGGGAGGCCTGGTGGGGGCCCCAGGAACTGCCAGGAGGGCCCTTCATTTTGCAGCCCCGGTTTTGTCCCCTTTTGCATTCAACTCTGTGTGCCAGTTCCTCATTTTTTAACATTAAAGACCCATACTTAGACACTACAGTATATGCTCTTCAACAAACAAATGATCAGTTTCTAAAATGCTTAATTTAAAGAAGTATTTAATAAAGCACCCTAAATCCTATATTTGTATATTTTAAAGCAAGTATTTATGGAATGTACCCCATGAATTACTATAGATATTGAAGTCTTGTTTCCGACTGCAGAACATACAAGTTACCATCAGTGAAATGTTTTATTTTCCCTGCTTTGTTCTAGCTCGTTAGTTTTGCTGACTGGCCTCACAATGTGCCAAGTGCTTACAATTAAGTTTTGAAAGCAAAAGGAGTGGTTGGTAAGTATTTTTTTAGCTCAGTCCAAGAACCATGTGTCCATCAGTTTCTAAAATGAATAGTGATGTTTTTTCATTTTCAGCAAAATTGCAGCATTTCCTAGTAATTAAATTGCTGAAAATATATCCCGTTCTTTTACAGCCAACTGAAAAGGAAGCTTTGTATGAGATGTCATACACAATGTAAACTCCATGCATGATACAAGATGAACGGCCTCACAGCTGGAAAATGGATTTTGCACTGACAGTGTTAGTCCTCGCTGTGTTCTGCCAGCCCATAGAGAAACAAGGTCAAGACTGTGTTCAAATCCTTATCTTAATTCATAAGAAACGTCTGCTATAAAAAGTATCAATGACTATACCGTGAAACTAATGTGGTTATATCGAAACTGTTACTAATCTCAGGGCGATGTAACTAGACACATTTGAATGGATGACATAAAAATAGTGATTTTGCCATAGCTTTATATGATATTTCCGTTACCGTGTCCTACAGCAAAATACCATATTACTGTGTTCAAATTATATATATATAGAGCCAGGGCAGGTGAGCAGATTTCTGCGATCCCATCATTATTGGGGCCCTTATAATCTATAGTTTATATGATTCGGTATATCAGAGGTGGAGCCCAAATGTTACAATTGTACAAGGTCCCAGCTGTAAAAGTGGAAAACTCATATCAAAGTTTAGCAAACAGCCTTATTTACAGAAGTAAATCTGATACAGTTGTTTTTATAATTGCCAAACGTGTTTGTTAGTGTATATGAAACTAGATACAGTCTTCATAATGTTAAAACTAGGGATGTAGCGAACTGCCGATTTGGTGTTCGCGAACACCGGCAAATAATGCGAACGTTCGCGAACAGTTCGCGAACTTCGAACACCCGCTAAAATCGTTCGATTCGAACGTTCGAAGGATTTTTCATTCGAATCGAACGTTCGAAGGATTTTAATCGTTCGATCGAAGGATTTTCATTCGAATCGAACGTTCGAAGGATTTTAATCGTTCGAACGAATGGAAATCGTTCAAACGAATGGAAATCGTTCGAACGAATGGAAATCGTTCGATTTTAGCGGTCGAATGGTCGAACGATTTGTATTCGAATCGAACGCGAACTCAAAATACGAACGTTCCCAAACGTTCGCGAACATTAGGCGGACGCGAACGGTCGAAGTTCGCGCGAACAAGTTCGCCGGCGAACAGTTCGCTACATCCCTAGTTAAAACCATGTGCTTAACATGTTTTAAACAATTGCCCTAAAATATGCAGAGACAGGTCGTTCAAAGTTTGGAACAAGCAAACTGAGCCAAATGTGGATAAGCCTGATAAGGCACTTCATATTAAGCACATATTTTATTTTGCCAAGAAGTGTGGCAGTGGAACTGCTTAGAACATACATACTGTATATATGTGTGTTACCATGCAACCAGTGTGTTATGTTGTCTCCTGGAATATTATTCAGTTTGGCTTTGAAACAAATATCAGGTATGCCACACTGCAAAACTGCCAGATTTCAAATTAACTATATCTTAAGGGGCAGATTTATTAAGGGTCGAATTTCGAGTTTATGGGAGTTTCTAAAAACTCCCATTAACTCCCATCAACTTGAAATTAAAAAAAAACCCAGACCAATCGAAATTTATCAAAAAAATCAAATATTTTAAAAAATGGATGAATAGGACCGAGCTGCAAATTCAAATCATATTTGAATCGAATTTGAGGTTTTTTGGGGTTTTTCACCCAAAAAAAATATTTTTTTGAAAATAATTATTTTTTTTCAAAAGTCCACCAAATGACTCCAAATAGGTTAAAACACCAATTCAGCATGTTTAAGATGGTGAATAGTCAAATTTGAAGGGACAGTAAATGATACATTTCAAAATTCTAATTTTGAATTTTTTTTTCATTCAAATTGAATTTAGCCTATTCCCTAGTCGAATTACACTAAAATAAACTCGAAATTCGAATTAAAAAATTCAAATTTTCAAATCGAACCATGATAAATCTGCCCCTAAGTCTTTAGTTTTTTTGAAGATGCAAACTCTGTTCATTGTTTAAAGGGGACCAGTCGCCCAAAAAAAATATTTAAATCCTATTTTATCACATTAGTCAAGCAAAATGATCTTTAATTAACGCTATATAAATTATTTGAATCTTGTTTCCTTCAGTCTGGGGATTGATAATTATAGCAAGCAGGCAGGAGCCATTTTGTGGACACTTTTATTAAGACAAGTCTTGCATCATCTCAGAATCTTGTTTGTGCACCGGGGGGGGGGGGGGGCTGATGTCCATCCCCATGCCCTGACTACATAATTAAATGGTGAAGAGAATGCTGGAATGTGGGGGAGGGCAGTTACGTTTAGGAAGTGCTGAATGGAAAGTGAAAGTTATTGTCTGTCCCGCCTCTATGCCTAAGGCATAAAGGAGGGGCAGACAATATTTGATTGACAGCTGAGATTTTTAAATGAGCTTACAACAGCTATGAATGCTTTAATAAAAAATAGAAATTGGATTTCATGTTTAATTTGAAAAGGACTTTTATTATACAGATTTTTATGTCTGTGTGACAGATCCACTTTAAGTAACATCATATGTGGCATCAATCAAAGAGTGCACTATGGTAGCATTGCCTTATGAATTTACCATTGCAATATAATTTATACTGTGGAATTCAAATAGCCCTGGCTTAACACTCTCTCTAATTTTAGGGGCAGATTTAACAGTATTTGGATTTCTATTTTTTTCACAAATAGTATTTTTTTCCTGACTTTTAGGGGCCGATTCACTAAATTCGAGTGAAGGATTCGAAGGTAAAAAACTTCGAATTTCTAAGTATTTTTTGGGCTACTTCGACCATCGAATGGGCTACTTCGACCTTCGACTACGACTACGAATCGAAGGATTCGTACTAAAAATCGTTCGACTATTCGACCATTCGATAGTCGAAGTACTGTCTCTTTAAAAAAAACTTCGACCCCCTACTTCGGCAGATAAAAGCTACCGAAGTCAATGTTAGCCTATGGGGAAGGTCCCCATAGGCTTTCCTAAGTTTTTTTGATCGAAGGATATTCCTTCGATCGTTGGATTTAAATCCTTCGAATCGTTCAATTCGAAGGATTTAATCGTTCGATCGAAGATTAATCCTTCGATCGTACGATCGTAGCATTTGCGCTAAATCCTAGTCGAATATCGAGGGTTAATTAACCCTCGATATTCGACCCATAGTGAATCAGCCCCTTAGAGTTTATTGGATTTTCACTAGGAATTGTCTGAAAAACTTGAGATTTCAAGGTTTTTTCGTATTTTTCACTGAATCGTTTTTATATTCGGATCTTTTAATAAATTCATTGACATTCGTAGTTTTAGAATTTGTGCATTTAAACATGGTTTCAAAAACCTCAAACACCACTAAAATCCGACCATTAACAAATAGGCCTTGTTGAGGCTTATTTATCAACATTCTTATTTTAGTGATTTTAGAGGTTTTTGAAACCACAATATTTTAAATTCCTCAAATTCCATATTTTATATACTGAACTTATTGCACCAGCCTAAAGTTTCAGCTTGTCAATAGCAGCAATGATCCAGGACTTCAAACTTGTCACAGGGGGTCACCATCTTGGAAAGTGTCTGTGACACTCACATGCTCAGTGGGCTCTGACCAGCTGTTGAGAAGCTAAGCTTAGGGCTCGTCACAAATGTTCAAGCAGAAAATGTTGGTCTTTAATATAAGCTGATGCTACAGGGCTGATTATTATATTCTGATGCTAATTGCACTGGTTTCTGTGCTGCCATGTAGTAATTATCTGTATTAATTACTAATCAGCCTTATATTGTGACATTTATATAATATATGTACTGTATATTGTGAGTGGGTCCCTAAGCTCAGTAAGTGACAGCAGCACAGAGCATGTGCAGTGAATCAGCAGAAAAGAAAATGGGGAGCTACTGGGGCATCTTTGGAGAAACAGATCTTCCCTGTTAAAGGAATGGGGTTGCCTTGGGCTGGTACAGAAGCCCAAAACACAATGTACAACACTTCTAGCCTAGTTAAGCTTTAATTTTAAACTTATTATAAACGATTTGAATATAAGAAGCACAAACAAAAAAGTGCTGAATGATGCGCTAAAAAAATATGAATACCTCTACAAATTTCCAGAGTTTTTCCAGACATTTCCAAGCAAAAAAATCCAAAAACCTCGATAAGTCTGAATTGATTAAAAGCGGTCCAAAAAGATCAGCACAGCTCCATTGATTCTACAGGGACAACTTTTATTTGGCAATTTTTTTTGCAATAGAGGTGTTTGTGGTTTTTACACTTAAATCTCAAATTTTTAGAGCTTTTAAGAAACATAGGTAAACCACACATTTTTCATAGAAAAAAATGAAATTTGATTGTTAGAATTGCTTGCACCTTCTTCATACAAGATTTTTATGTAGGCCAGTGATCATCATAGACACAAAGTGCACTGATATCTTTTTGGGTGAACAAACAATAGTTTGTTTTTACTTGTAGCAGTCAGTGGTTGATTCAAGGAAATATGCTGTTTGCAATAAAGAAGTCTAGAAGGAAATAACCCAGCTATTGGAGCAGAACTGTCAAGAACAATATTTTTCCCCTTGACATACTAATAATAGTAACTTAGCCACAACCAACATAATGTTTTGATGACAATAATTGTTGCCTATTAATAAATACCTGTACAGGCATATAATAAATAATAAATTGATGTGATGGTCAACATGAAGTACAAAGATCCCTAGTGATTTTTAAATCAGATGAACCTATTTATTATGACTATATAGCTGTAAAACACCTACTGAAGATGATCAGGTTCTTTTTAAAAGTTTTGCCAACATATGTGTTGTTTTACCAACTTACTTGTAAAGTGAACAGCTTGTATCTCTGTGAAACGCAATAGACAGAACAGATTGTTTTATGTTATGTCTAAATGGAACCAAGGAAATCTGTCTAGTAGTAAAGTTATGAACAGAGGTTATTTACATAGGTAATATGATAAAAAGAAGTAAGCAGAGAGTTTTTACAACGATAACTAGGAAGGTTATTTCAAGGTCATAAATAGTTGGTATAGAGTAGTATAGAAAGAAATAGAAAGACCAGGGAGAGTAGAATAAAGCAAAATGAGGTTGCTGATGACAGAGAATACATTGAATAGCACTGAAAGCATTACACCTCATTTAGTTAGCACATTATATATTTTTTTTCTTCCTTTTTAATATATCCGTGTTTTCCTGCCATTGTCAGTATTCTGAGATTTAAAATTATGGCTATATTAAGGCTGTCAGTTTCTGATTAAATATATGCCATTCCAAAATCCATTTTAGATCTCTTTGCTTGTAGCCCAAATTTCTAATTCTGCTACTACAAAGAAACATAATCCAATGCTACATGTAGCGTGATATGCAGAATATCTGCAAGTTCACATATTATCAATAGGTACAAAGTTGTATAAAGTGACCCACCTACACAAGTCACTGGACTTCAATGCACATCTGGTCTTTATTCCTCTGTTTTAATTAAAAAAGTATAATAGTATATACTATATACTGTAAAATTATACTCATGAGCTATAAAGACCATACTGAAATGTATTCACCTGAATTAGAATTCTGCTGGTCATGGTTAAATCAGGAAGACATATTAGGGGGGTTATCTATTACAGTTCGAATGGAAAAAACTTCAAAAATGTTAATTTTTAGCTGAAAAAAAAAAACCTAAAATTTTATGGGATTTATTAAAGCCCGATGCTGCAAAAAATCTGAAAATACTGTATATAAGTCAATGGGAGAAATCCCTATCCTATTTGGAAGTTTCTGTGGTCTGAGCTGGAATTAGGCTGAAAATCCATCTATTTTTAGGGATGTAGCGAACTGTTCTGCTGCGAACTAGTTCGCGCGAACTTCGACCGTTCGCGTCCGCCGAATGTTCGCGAATGTTTGGGAACGTTCGCATTTTGAGTTCGCGTTCGGTCGTTCGACCATTCGACCATTCGAATTCCTTCGACCGCTAAAAATCGAACGATTTCCATTCGTTCGAACGATTGTAAGCATTCGATCGAATGAAAAGCATTCGATCGAATGGCTTCGATCGTTCGATTCGAATGAAAATCCTTCGATCGAATGATTAAAATCCTTCGATCGTTCGAATCGAACGATTTTAGCGGGTGTTCGAAGTTCGCGAACGTTCGCATTTTTTGCCGGTGTTCGCGAACGGCGTTCGCGAACACCAAATCGGCAGTTCGCTACATCCCTATCTATTTTGCACTTTTTGGGCAAAAATCCAAAAATTGCTGGCTTTTCAGGGAAAAGCCCAAAAAATTGTATGTTTCCAAGAAAAAACTCCTAAAAAATGCTTTCTTAATAATAAATAAGGTCACATAGTGGATTCTAGGTTTGTCGGACTTTGTTATTTTAAAAAAATCGGAAAGAATTGGATTTTGATAAATATTCCCTTAGGTGTCAATGCAGTAACTAATGTTAGTATAGTGGACCTGAAGACTGTACTCTAAGCCCTGGTGCTCAAGTTATTTACTGTTTTTTGGGATAGGGTGGAGCTGGAGCTTGCACGCTGCTGCTAGAGTGGAGCTGAAATCAGACTAGAGAATGGTTCCTGGGCTTGAAGTAAATGTCAAAATCCCTATAAGATCCAGTTGTTAATATTTCAAGCTGGGATCACAGTACCAGTGTTGGCACAAAATATCTGAAGCTCTTTAGCTGCTCCAGAATAGGTATTACAGGAACAGCTTCAAATTAGATAAGCATTTGTCATGGTTCTGACCCTTATCTGGAGCTGGAGTTAGCAGTCTAGTGCCACCCTTAGGGGTTACTTATAAGTAACTATTACTATGGTTAAGGGGCTGATTCACTAAATGTCGAATATCGAGGGTTAATTAACCCTCGATATTCGACTGGGAATTGAAATCCTTCGACTTCGAATATCGAAGTCGAAGGATTTAGCGCAGATAGTACGATCGAACGTTCGAAGGATAATTCCTTCGATCAAATGATAAAATTTCGAAACGATTCGAAGGATTTAAATCCAACGATCGAAGGAATATCCTTCGATCAAAAAAAGTTAGCCAAGCCTATGGGGACCTTACCCATAGGCTAACATTGACTTCGGTAGCTTTTAGATGCCGAACTAGGGGGTCGAAGTTTTTTTTAAAGAGACAGTACTTCGACTATCGAATGGTCGAATAGTCGAACGATTTTTACTTCGAATCCTTCGATTCGAAGTCGTAGTCGTAGTCGAAGATCGAAGTAGCCTATTCGATGGCCGAAGTAGCCCAAAAAAACTTCGAAATTCGAAGTTTTTTACTTCGAATCCTTCACTCGAAGTTAGTGAATCGGCCCCTAAGTGTTACTGTATTTGTTCCTTAATTGCCTTTATCTCAATATTTTCTGGGGAAAAAAATGACCAAATTTGCACCGTTTTTTTTTTTGCTTTATTTATTAATACACTTTCCCAAAAATGTTGTTTGCCAGGAAAAAATCCCCAAAAATTTAGGAAATACGATTGTACGTAATGTACGGATTTTCCACCCGAAAACTCGGAAATCTTCAGGTTATTGCACGAAACCCAGTGCAGATCAAAAAATCTTTGGGACTTCTCCCATAGACTTATATGCAACCTTGACAGGTCTGAGATGCCGGATTTTCAGATTCTGACTTTTTCTCTCCTCGGGGTACAATAAGTCCCGAAAATTCTAAAAAAACACAAATCTTTCAGGCTTTTGGCATTTGGAGTTTAGTAAATAACCCACTAGGTTTTTAATTACTGCAAAACCACTCACAGTTAGAATACTGGATATAATATAGTAAAATAGGATACCCCTACCTGACCTGTGAACTAAACAATATCCAAAGTCTATATTCAGTCCGAATTTGAATCGTTTGAATCGAAGGAATAGCGCATTTGTAAGAACAATAATCTTGTTGATGAAATATATATGACGTTTTCAGTTATTTCATTAATTGGGCTAAATGCATGCCTAAAAATTATATGATCTGTATGATCCCATACATCAGTGATTACCACATTTAATGCATGATATACCAACCTAACGTTTTCAGGCTCCGATGTATGAATTAGTGCCATTAGTTAGTATGCAAGTGCTAAAATATCTTTAGAAATGAATATAATTCTAATAGGTAAAAGGAAAAACATCAGCCATTTATTTTATCATTGGCATTAATGCTCTCACAGTCTTTACTCTACTCTAAGGGGGTTATTTATCAAAGTCCAAATTTATCTCAATATTTTCTGGAAAAAAAATCAGACCAAATCCGCACAGGTTTTTTTGCCTTATTTATTGATACACTTTCCCGAAAGTTTTGTTTGCGAGAAAAAACCCGAGAAAATTGTGTAAAATACAACTTGTACGAATTTTTCAGATATTCCACTCGAAAACTCAGGTTTTATCTTTATTTTTTGAGTTTAGTAAATAACCCCCTAAGAGTATTTGGATAGCAAGTAGTGAAGTCTTTATTTAATAGTGAAATAGTAATGGGATTGATTTGTATGCCAATCAGTTTCCAGTGGAGAGCAAGATGGTACAAACAGGATCCAAGAAACTTAGTTTACAGTAAGTGCTATTGTTGTAGTGCCAGCATTATAGATTCTAAGAACAGTGGCACAAATATAAATAAATAAATGAATGGAACTTGATATCCAGAGTGCTTGAGACCTGGGGATTTCAAGTTAAGGGATTCTTCCATAATTTGGATTTGCATGCTTAAGTCTACTAAAAATCCTTTAAACATGAATGAAATCCAATAGGATTCTAAAAATTGTAATTATTTGTTTATAATGAGAGTCTATGGGAGATGGCCGCCCTGTGATTCAGAGCTTTCTGGATAACAGGCTTCTGGATAATGGATCCCATACCTGTATGTTGTTGCAAATAAAAGTTTTTCCTTCTAGTCTTAAGGGGTGGCCTTTGGTCCGATAATACATTTTATGGAAAAATAGATCTCTAGCTAGCAGTCAAAAACGACCTCTAATGGAGTTATAAGACAAGAGTTATCGTGTCCCCTCTCAAGCGCCTTTTTTCCAGAGAAAACATCCCCAACCTTGACAGTCTACCCTCATAATTTAAGTCTTCCGTCCCTCTAACCAGTTTAGTTGCACTTAGTCTCTGCACTCTCTCCAGCTCATTTATATCCCTCTTAAGGACTGGAGTCCAAAACTGCACTGCATACTCCAGATGTCTATAGGTCTTACCAGGGACCTATAAAGGCATAATTATGTTTTCATCCCTTGAGTTAATGCCCTTTTTTATGCAAGACAGAACTTTATTTGCTTTAGTGGCCACAGAATGACACTGCCCAGAATTAACTTGTTATCTACAAAAACCCCTAGATCCTTCTCATTTAAGGAAACTCCCAACACACTGCCATTAAGGGGCAGATTTATCAAGGGTCGAAGTGAATTTGAGGGAATTTTCGAAGTAAAAAAATTTGAAATTCAAAGTAATTTTTTGGATACTTCGACCATCAAATAGGATACTACGACTTCGAATTTACTTCGACTTTTATTCGAAGTAATAATCGTTCGAATTTTCGACCATTCCATAATCAAAGTACTGTCTCTTTAAAAAAACTTCGACTTCAATACTTCGCCAAATTAAACCTGCCGAAGTGCTATGTTAGCCTATGGGGACCTTCTACAACCATTTTCTAAGTCTTTAGAGGTCGAAGGAAAATCGTTCGATCGATCGCTAAAATCGTTTGATCGAACGATTTTTATTCGACCGCAGGATTGCCAAATTTGGTGAAAAAACATCGAATTCGATATTCGAATTAGAAGCAAACTGGTCGAATTTCGAAGTTTTTTTGTACTTCGAAATTCGACCCTTGATAAATCTGCCCCTTAGTGTATAACTTGCATTTATATTATTTTTGCCAAAGTGCATAACCTTGTATTTATCAACATTGAACCTCATTTTCCAGTTTGCTGCCCAGTTTTCCAGTTTAGACAAATCACTCTGCAAAGTGGCAGCATCCTGCATGGAACCTATAGTTCTGCGCAATTTAGTATCATCTGCAAAAATAGAAACAGTACTTTCAATGCCCACCTCCTGGTCACTAATTAACAAGTTGAAAAGCAAGGGACCTAGTACAGAGCCCTGCGGTACTCCACTAACAACACTGGTCCAATTAGAAAATGTTCCATTTACCACCACTCTTTGTAGTCTATCTTTTAGCCAATTCTCTATCCAGGTACAAATAATATGAGGAAAGAGGAAAGTTTTCCTTGCAAACTTGAAAGAAAAAAATAATAATAATAAATAAAGCACACTGACTTTATTTAAACAAAGCCGTTTTCCTCAGCAGGACAAAAGAAAGTGGAATTTGCTACTCCTTCGGAATCTTTTGCTTTGACTGCAGCTAGATTGATGATAACATTTGCAACGTTTAAAGATGTATAAAATGGCTGACTCAACAGATAGGATTTATTTCCCAAATAGCAGTCGTATTGTGTCTCTTTGCAACACTGTCAACAAAAGAGTTGAGGACTTGACAGGATACTATGGAATTCTATATTTAAAATATTTGCTCAACAATTCATGTGTCACAGTAACTTAAACAGGGATTAAAAAAATCTTCCTTTATTAAAAAAAGTACAAAAGAAAATGAATGCTTAGCATTTTGCTTCCCCCCCAAGCCCTGCCCTTCCATCGTCAGTTTGTGGAATATATTGGCTCTTTACTTCAACTGTCTTTTATTGTAATGGTTGCCCAGAATAGCTCTGCAACATTTATGTGTATAAGATGAAAGAACAGTGTGTCCCATAGACAATTTTTGACTGGCTGAATTTTAACTGACTGAATTACTGCTAAGAATAAAATCTTTTCAACATCTGATGTTTGTGAAGCATTTAAGAAGATAAAAGATGTGAAAAAAAGTGGTCCTGTTTTAAGTAAAACATAAATGGTGTATATATATACTGTATATACATACTGTGTATTTACTGGTTACAGAAGAATGACTACGCTTGCCCGCTGCATTAAAATATATATTTACATGGGGATATAAATTGCATATGCAAGCTGTCAGCCTGCATTTGCAATCATAATTGTTTTTCACCGGCTTCAATATAACGAATACTCCAATAGCCGTCACCTGAATATTACATTCACTCGCCGACAATAGCAGGACAGTTGATGTACTGGATGGAATATAATTTATTATCTGTCAGCATTCATGTGCTAGACTGTATCTCTCTGTAGTAAAAGTGAAACGGTGATTTGCAGAATTTCCAAAGTCAGTAAGTTTAACAATAGGGAAAATTCCGTACTACAGATATATACAGCAAATGTTTATCAGGACAAGGAATAACACTTTATTACAGAAAGATAAAAAAGTATTGCATTTAGGTGTTAGGCTTTAGCATATTTGCTAGGAAATCCCACCTCTCAAACCTTCCTCTATTGCAACAACGAGAATTCCCAAGGCCTTCGGCTGGCTGATAATCAACAACTGGAGGGATCCAACAATAAATGTGCTTTTCATCTCACAATGCAACAACACACATACAGCAAACGTCTGGTTTTAGTGCCTGCTATATTTGAGGATTAAATACAGTATACCTGACTTTATGCTCTTATACATTAAAGCTGGATAAAACCATAGCCTTGTATTGCAGAACTTGTAGCAGCACACGTATAGTATTTAGCAAGTCTGCAGGTACATTGAATGCATGGCTGTCTCATCTGAGGTTCATGTATAATGAGGAATAAACCCTAAAATAAGCATCCTGTATAATGGATTATTCATTTATAATACACAAAAGCCATGAATATCTTGTAAATTATATCCTTATAAACGGTGAGTTCTGATGTCATCAGTTATAAACTGTGAGTTCTGATGTAATTTCTGTCACGACTCACTGAAACTTGTGTATTATAATAAATAAAGTGCCCCCAGTTGCAAAATATGAGGATATTAGAAGTTACCTCGGAGTTCCATGACCTGTATAAAAACACTCGGCCTTCGGCCTCGTGTTTTTATATGGTCATGAAACTCCTCGGTAACTTATAATATCCTTATATTTTACAAGAGGGGGTACTTTATTCACTATATAAATGGGGTTTTGCTGTCATGCAGGAAAAATCACATCCATTTCCCGACTAAAATGTCCCGACAGCTCCATCATTAGGTTTCACTGGACACATACCATGCATTGTATGAAACATATGTACACAACAACAATTTAGTAACTTAAGGGGCAGATTTACATAGGGTCAAATATCGAGGGTTAATTAACCCTCGATATTCAACTGCCGAATGTAAATCCTTCGAATATCGAAGTCAAAGGATTTACCGCAATTCCTACGATCGAAGGAAAAATTGTTCGATCGAACGATTAAATCCTTTGAATCGAACGATTCTAAGGATTTTAATCCATCAATCGAAGGATTTTCCTTCGATCAGAAAATTGTTAGGAAGCCTATGGGGACCTTCCCCATAGGCTAACATTGGCCTCGGTAGGTTTTATTTGCCGAAGTAGGGGGTCGAAGTATTTTTTAAAGAGACAGTACTTCGACTATCAAATGGTCGAATAGTCGAACGATTTTTAGTTCGAATCGTTGGAGTCGAAGTTGTAGTCGAAGGTCGAAGTAGCCTATTTGATGGTCAAAGTAGCCATATTCGACCATTCGAAATTCGAAGTATTTTTTCTTCTATTCCTTCACTCGAGCATCCATTTTTGCCGAAATTGTGTCGGCGTCCAAAAAAAACAGTGAATCGTGGGAATTCGCTGTGAATTCGCGCCTGGCGAATAAATTTCGCCCATCACTATGTTTGGTTGATTTCATGCCATTTCTTTAGTTTGTAGCATATTAGTTGAATTAAACCCTAAAATAAACTCATGCCACAAAAGGCTTACATTTTTCAGTTAATGGTGCCTAACTTTTTTTTTTCCTTCTGCTTTTGTTTTGTTTTTAAAATATCCCTGCAGTCAGAGGCACACATGGTAATAATGCATTTGGTACTTCAGTCAAATTCATGCTTGCTTCCAAATATATGCTAATATTGCATTCCATTTTCTGTGGGGATACTGATAATAACATAGCTGGACAGATAGCTAATTCATAATTTTATAGGGTAGTTTTATAGCGTGATAAAAACACACCATCTGCCCATAGTCAAATCTTAGTAAAGGCCGCATTGTTTAATCTGTACTGCAAAAAAAATTACAAAAAGACGATTTGAATATATATATTCTCACTGAACAGTGTTTCTCTCTTCTATCATATTAATCTTTTTATAAGGGGATCATGGCTTTAACCCCCACATTGTTTCTGCCTCTTTGCACTGTTTATCTACTACTATGTAGCTGGGGAACCATGGTGTTGTTATGGTGAAATCAAAGAAGTAGAACAAATTCTTGATTGTGCCTTCTAAGCATGGCAATGGGGATACTGTTAGATAGGGTGCCCCAACTTTTCCCAAACAGCACCGAATTGATTAGGTCCCAGTTGGAAAACAGAAAAGGTGCAACTGTGATATGGGGGGTGGTACAGTTTTGGTGCACACGATTAGGGAGGGAGTTAATTTAGGTGAAAGAATTAAATATACAGACTCTATATAACTGATTTAGTATGTACCTAGGTGCCAACCAACTGAAAGGTGAAGCCTACAAATAATGCTGTTGAAGTCTCCTGTTTTAAGACTAGAAAGTGGAGTCATATAGTTTGTTACATCTCTATGGATTTGTCAGGATTGGGATAAACAAGTCAGCATTCTAGCTTGCTATACTGCTGGACCTATAGCAGTACAGGTAAAGGACCTCCTGTTATCCAGACTGGTTGGTACCTTTCTGTAAGTACAATGTACTGTTTTCTTATTACAGAAAAAAAGCAAATCATTTTTAAAAATGTGAATTATTTTGTTTAAAAGAAGCTATGGGAGATGGCCTTCCCCTAATTCTGAGCATTCTGGATAAGGGTTTCCGGATCTCATACCTGTACCTATATCCACTCAAGGGGCAGATTTACTAAAGGGCGAAATGTCGCCAGCAACCACTTCGCACACATTGGACCACTTTGCCAGGTGCAAATTCGCTACCACTACACTAATTCACTAATATGTGAAGTTGTGCCCTGGGCGCCGAATGATGGCGACTTTTAGATATCGTTACTTTGGCAGTGCAAGCATTTTATAGCGAAGAAGTGCTACCGTTCATTTGTGCCTAGCAAAAATTCACTAGTGATCTTGCGATTAGGTCAATTTTCATAAATTTAAAGTTGTATGGAGGTCTTTATTATAAATGTTGATGCAAATGCTTGAAGTTACCACTTTTTATTACAAATGTCCAGGGAACCTTTGATGCATTTTGGGCTCACAGAATATAAAGTGACAGAAGATTGAGGAAGAGCTAGCTAATTTACAGCACTTCGCCTGGTCTGAGGTGGTGAAGGCAACTCTGGCGAAAGAGGTAACGTTCAGTAAAATCCACATTTTGCAGAATTTGCGGAGTAACGTCCATTTCCCAGAGCGAAAAGTCATCTGGCAATAGAGTGTGAATGACTGTTTCGTTAGCAAATTGGCGCCTGCGCCTGTTAGTAAATTGGTGATGTCCCTGCGGGCAGCAATTCGGGTTTTAGGGGCACATTTATCAAGGGTCGAAGTGAAAATTTGAATTTGACTTTCGAATTTTGAAATTCGAATTTTCAAGGTTTTCTTTTTAAAATTCATCTAGGGAATAGTTAAAATTCAATTTGAGTTTTTTTAAAAAATGTGATTTTCAAAATGTATCATACACTGGCCCTTTAAGAATTTGAATTTAACTATTCGCCACCTTAAACCTGACGATTTGCTGTTTTAGCCTATGGGGACGTCCTGGGATCAATTTGGAGTTTTTCGCTGGCTTCCTGACATTCTGAGAAAAAAAACAAATTGAGATTTAAAATTCGAATTCGATTTGAATTTTCATGTCGATCCTATTCACCCGAGTTTGAAAAATTCGATTCAATCAATAAATTTCGATTTAAAAAAAAAACTCCCATGAACTCTAAATTCAACCCTTGATAAATCTGGCCCTTACAGTTTTCTTCAATTCTCTAAAAAGCCCAGTTGCCTTTGACTTCATTCTACTAGACACTGTCATGGTTATTTATCAAGATCCAAAAAGTTCTCTGAATTTTCTGAAAACTACTCTGACCAAATCTGCACAGTCCCCTTTAAAATGTCAATGAGAAAAAAATAACCTGGATAATTGAGAATCTTCGTAGACATATCAGTCTACAAGTTTTTTCCACAGGGCAGATTGCTAGTCCCTTATGTTAGAGAACTGCATTAATTGACTTGAGGATACACACTTCACAGACTATTGCATTGAGACAAATAGAGGTATGCTTGTCTTATTGTGCACTTTACTACTTTTCTGTTGCTCAGATAGAAATAACTACCTGTTAGGGGAATATATTTCTCTGTGCAGTTATTTCTTTCTTGGGGATCACTGTTGGGACCGCATGTCATAGTACTTTTAGGCGACAGGCACTAGTATTAGAAGAATGCAATCTAGCCTTTCCATATCAATATAACATGCTCATAGCTTTTGTGTTTGTAAACAACCATCTGCTTGACATACAAAGCAATAGTTTGAAGAAACTACATCAGGGCTCAGTATTGGGTCCACTTTTATTTAACTTGTTCATTAATGACTTAGGGGAGGGTGTTGTAAGTAATGTATCAGTGTTTGCAGATAACACAAAACTATCCAGCCCAATTAATTCCATCCAGGATGTGACATCCTTGCAACAGGAGCTTGACAAACTGGCAAACTGGGCAGCTAAGTGGCAAATGAGATTCAATGTTGATAAATGTAAAGTCATGCACCTGGGATGTAAAAATATCCAAGCCACTTATACCCTTAATGGGACTGCACTAGGCAAATCCATTATGGAAAAGGACCTTGGAGTCCTTGTAGATGATAAACTTGGCTGTAGCAAGCAATACCAGTCAACATCAAGGGCAAATAAGGTCTTGAGCTGTATTAAAAGGGGCATAGAGTCAAGGGAGGAGGGGGTCATTCTTCCACTGTATAGAGAACTTGTAAGGCCCCATCTAGAATATGCCGTACAGTTTTGGTCTCCATCACTCAAACAGGACATTATTGTATTAGAGAGGGTACAGAGAAGGGCAACTAAGCTGGTAAAAGGTATTGAAAATCTTAGCTATGAGGAAAGACTGGCCAAATTGGAGATGTTCACGCTGGAGAAGAGGCGCTAAAGGGGTGATATGATGACTATGTATAAATATATAAGGGGATCATATAATAATCTCTCTAATGCTTTATTTACAAGTAGGTCCTTCCAGCTGACACAAGGTCACCCATTCCGATTAGAAGAAAAGAGGTTCCGCCTAAATATTCGGAAGGGTTTTTTTACAGTGAGAGCTGTGAAGATGTGGAATTCTCTCTCTGAATCAGTTGTACAGGCTGATACATTAGATAGGTATAAGAAGGGGTTGGATGGTGTTTAGCAAGTGAGGGAATACAGGGTTATGGGAAATAGCTCATAGTCCAAGTTGATCCAGGGACTGGTCCGATTGCCATTTTGGAGTCAGGAAGGAATTTTTCCCCCTCTAAGGCAAATTGGAGAGGCTTCAGATGGGTTTTTTGCCTTCCTCTGGATCAACTGGCAGATAGGTAGTTAAAAAAAAAAAAAAAAAAGGTTGAACTCGATGGACATGTGTCTTTTTTCAACCTTACTTACTATGTTACTATGTTCTCTGTGATCACTATGCCCAACATATGGTCTCCAGTGGCTGTTCAACTGCACTTCTCGGAAATCTTTAGTTAGGGTTAAATGCAAACTTTTACTTTGAAATTTTCCTTCAACATTTTAGATTTGTTTCCTTTCCTTCCTTCGCATACCATTTTCCATAATTCTCTTGTGTCTTAATGCCCTAGACAAAAGGAAGCAAAAGGATGGAAAGTGCCTCTCTTAGGATTTGCAGGTAATGTATTAGACATAATTAATTATCACATCGCATACTTGAATACACAATGTCCAGACAGACTGGTTATCACCAAATCTTTATAGATGCAAGTTTGATGATGCATTGGTCTCTTCTGCCTTTTTTACTATGTATAGAATCCATGGGCAATTTGCTAGGTGAATATACTGGATCATTACAGTTAGGCAAAAAGGTTATATGATGCCTGGCATGGCAACCTTTTCTAATTCTTCTACTTAGTAAAGATAATTAGAAATAGATGGAAATTCATCATTCACTCAATGAGCATGCTGTTTAATATGCAGAGAGCAAGCTTTTTCCTTTAATACACAGAATTTAAATATTCCCAAGCAATGAACAGTGATAATCTCATCTTTAACTGGAATCGGAGACACTACAATAAATTATTGTGATTTTTGAAAACGGAGTGCTGGTCTTCTTCATAATTATCTACATATTATTTGGCCAAGCACCCGGAAAATGGAATATTGTGATGGAGTGCAAGTATCACCCTTACTACAAATATATATATATATCTATATCATATATCTATATCTATATCTATATATATATATATATAGACTGTATGTAAGGACAGGATTGTTTGACACATTGAAACAATATACTTTTCTTTTTACATGTACAGCACTACTGTGAACACCAGTATCGTTTTGCATATTGTTTAACTTATAGCAAATCACATTCCTTTATTTAAATGTTGCATTTTCAGTATTCCATAAACTTACCAAGTTCTTGGGCAACTTCCATCATAATGTCATAGGGAGTTTTGTAATAAAAGGCACTAAGTTTGCCCTGGAGCAGTAGCCAAGAGCAAAGAATCGGCAAGTAGCATTTACTGTCACCTGTTTAAAAGCAAACATCTTATTGGTTGCTATGGGTTACTGCTCCCAGGTAAACGTAGTGCCTTTTATTACATGACCCCCTAGGACATTATTTTAACCCTTTAAGTGCCAGCAGAATTTCACATTTTGGTTACGCGAAATGCCAGCCGTTTTTAAGCATTTTGTGCTCTCTCACTTTAGGGGCATTTTCTGAGGGGAAACCTATAGTTTACCTAGGAAAACTATACATTGTTTTTTTCGGTAGAAACTGAGCTTTCTAAATCTGCCTGAGTTTTCATGTATTTCCACCTGTGCAAAAAATTTATAGTGCTAAATAACAAAAAAAAATGAAAAATTACCATTTTTCATTGTATATCAATTTATACCAGAAAAATATTTCATTTTACAGATGAAAATCCAACTGATTTGGAAAGCCTTATGTCTCTCGAACGTGCCAATACCAGATATGTATAGTTTTAGGGAGATTTAGGATTTCTGTACAGCAAAAACTCCCGGCAGTATATTACTGAATTTTGAAAGCACTAAGGCAGAAAACGGCATGCTTTAGATTCCAAGGCAAAAAATCCTGAAACCATAGGTTTACCCCAGAAAACCATACATTTTTGAAAAGTACACATTCTGCCGATTACAAAATGGGTAACTATGTCTCTCTACTCCCAACTACCAAACAGAAAAGCTTGTCTGAACATAGCGGTTTTTCAAAATAAAATTCAAAATTTTGAAAAATCATTTCAAAGGTTTTATTTTGCTGCTCCGCATATCCCAAACTATATTACGTACCAAGAAAAAGCACCTGAAATATGATTGCCAGGGGTCCACTGAACAGTTTGATATCCATTATGCATAGGTTTACCAAAGTATCTGGCATTTAGAGACACAAATATGAAGTTAGCGCATCCAAATTGTTCAGGACTTTACTTCAGCTACTGAGAAATCAACACATTGACTGCATTTTTTGTGGGGTAAAAACACAGAAATATATGTTTACCCCCCAAACCCATATATTTTTGGAAAGAACACATTCTACAGAATCTAAAATGGGTACCCATGCCTTTCTGCTCCAAACTACTGAGTCGCAAGGCTTTCCCAAAATTGTCGGTTTTGGTGAAATATCTGAAAATTGCCTCAAAACTTCAACTTCCCAGCACCATATCACCCATGTATCATTACGTACTAAGAAAAAGCACCCTAAATATGATTGCCAGGGTTCCTCTGAACATTTTGGTGGCCATTGTTCATAAGTTTACCAAAGTATCTGGCATTTAGAGGCCCCAAAATGAAGTTAGCGCATACAAACAGTCCCGTGAGTAACTTCATCTAATGAGAAATCAACACATTGACTGCATTTTTGTGGGGTAAAAACACAGAAATATATGTTTACCCCCCAAAACCCATATATTTTTGGAAAGTACACATTCTACAGAATCTAAAATGGGTACCCATGCCTTTCTGCTCCAAACTACTGAGTCGCAAGGCCTTCCCACAATTGTCGGTTTTGGTGAAATATCTGAAAATTGCCTCAAAGCTTCAACTTCTCAGCACCATATCACCCATGTATCATTACGTACTAAGAAAAAGCACCCTAAATATGATTGCCAGGGTTCCTCTGAACATTTTGGTGGCCATTGTTCATAAGTTTACCAAAGTATCTGGCATTTAGAGGCCCCAAAATGAAGTTAGCGCATACAAACAGTCCCGTGGGTAACTTCAGCTAATGAAAAATCAACACATTGACTGCATTTTTGTGGGGTAAAAACACAGAAATATATGTTTACCCCCCAAAACCCATATATTTTTGGAAAGTTCACATTCTACAGAATCTAAAATGGGTACCCATGCCTTTCTGTTCCAAACTACTGAGTCGCAAGGCTTTCCCACAATTGTCGGTTTTGGTGAAATATCTGAAAATTGCCTCAAAGCTTCAACTTCTCAGCACCATATCACCCATGTATCGTTACGCACCAAGAAAAAACACCCTAAATATGATTGCCAGGGTTCCTCCAAACAGTTTGGTGGCCATTGTTCATAGGTTTACCAAAGTATCTGGCAGTTAGAGGCCTCAAAATGAAGTTAGCGCATACAAATAGTCCTGTGGGTAACTTCATCTAATGAAAAATCAACACATTGACTGCATTTTTGTGGGGTAAAAACACAGAAATATATGTTTACCCCCCAAACCCATATATTTTTGGAAAGTACACATTCTACCGAATCTAAAATGGGTACCCATGCCTTTCTGCTCCAAACTACTGAGTCGCAAGGCTTTCCCACAATTGTCGGTTTTGGTGAAATATCTGAAAATTTCCTCAAAGCTTCAACTTCTCAGCACCATATCACCCATGTATCGTTACGCACCAAAAAAAAACACCCTAAATATGATTGCCAGGGGTCCTCCAAACAGTTTGGTGCCCACTGTGCATAGGTTTACCAAAGTATATGGCAGTTAGAGGCCCCAAAATGAAGTTAGCGCATACAAATAGTCCTGTGGGTAACTTCAGCTAATGAAAAATCAACACATTGACTGCATTTTTGTGGGGTAAAAACACAGAAATATATGTTTACCCCCCAAACCCATATATTTTTGGAAAGTACACATTCTACCGAATCTAAAATGGGTACCCATGCCTTTCTGCTCCAAACTACTGAGTCGCAAGGCTTTCCCACAATTGTCGGTTTTGGTGAAATATCTGAAAATTGCCTCAAAGCTTCAACTTCTCAGCACCATATCACCCATGTATCGTTACGCACCAAAAAAAACACCCTAAATATGATTGCCAGGGGTCCTCCAAACAGTTTGGTGCCCACTGTGCATAGGTTTACCAAAGTATATGGCAGTTAGAGGCCCCAAAATGAAGTTAGCGCATACAAATAGTCCTGTGGGTAACTTCAGCTAATGAAAAATCAACACATTGACTGCATTTTTGTGGGGTAAAACACAGAAATATATGTTTACCCCCCAAACCCATATATTTTTGGAAAGTACACATTCTACCGAATCTAAAATGGGTACCCATGCCTTTCTGCTCCAAACTACTGAGTCGCAAGGCTTTCCCACAATTGTCGGTTTTGGTGAAATATCTGAAAATTGCCTCAAAGCTTCAACTTCTCAGCACCATATCACCCACGTATCGTTACGCACCAAAAAAAAACACCCTAAATATGATTGCCAGGGGTCTTCCAAACAGTTTGGTGCCCACTGTGCATAGGTTTACCAAAGTATATGGCAGTTAGAGGCCCCAAAATGAAGTTAGCGCATACAAATAGTCCTGTGGGTAACTTCAGCTAATGAAAAATCAACACATTGACTGCATTTTTGTGGGGTAAAAACACAGAAATATATGTTTACCCCCCAAACCCATATATTTTTGGAAAGTACACATTATACAGAATCTAAAATGGGTACCCATGCCTTTCTGCCCCAAACTACTGAGTCGCAAGGCTTTGCCAAATTTGGCGGTTTTGGTAAAATATTCTGAAAATTGCCTCAAAGCTTCAACTTTCCAGCATCGTATTGTCCATGTATCATTACCAGCATAAAGCATCCTAAATATAAACATAGGGGTCTACTAAACAGTTTGATGCCCAATGTGCATAGATATACCAAACTATGTGGGGCACAGAGACCCCCAAATGACAATATGTATAGACATTTTCACGGCTGACGCGCTGGCTGCTGCAATATAACCACCCGGTGTGTGTATTATGCGACATTAGACCACCTAACAGTACAGAGACCCCAGAAAACCATATATTTTCAGAAAGTACACATTCTGACGAATCCAATATGGGTAAATATGTGTTCCTACTGCAAACTGTCAAACTGCAAAGCAATGCTGAACGTAACGGTTTTTATCAAATTTCTGAAAATCGTCACAAAGCTTGAATTTTACCCCATTATATGCCCCACATTTCGTAACTTATCAGCATAAAACATCCTGAATATGAACGCCAGGGGTCTACTGAACACTTTGATGCCCAATATGCATAGATATACCAAACTATGTGGCGCACAGAGACCCCCAAATGACAATAGTGTATATACATTTTCACGGCTGACGCACGCTGGCTGCTGCAATATAAGCACCCGGTGTGTGTAATATGCGACATTAGACCCCCCTAACAGTACAGAGACCCCAGAAAACCATATATTTTCAGAAAGTACACATTCTGACGAATCCAAAATGGGTAAATATGTGTTCCTACTGCAAACTGTCAAACTGCAAAGCAATGCTGAACGTAACAGTTTTTATCAAATTTCTGAAAATCGTCACAAAGCTTGAAATTTATCCCATTATATGCCCCACATTTCGTAACTTATCAGCATAAAACATCCTAAATATGAGCGCCAGGGGTCTACTGAACACTTTGATGCCCAAAATGCATAGATATACCAAACTATGTGGCGCACAGAGACCCACAAATGACAATATGTATAGACATTTTCACGGCTGACACGCTGGCTGCAGCAATATAACCACCCGGTGTGTGTGTATTATGCGACATTAGACCACCTAACAGTACAGAGACCCCAGAAAACCATATATTTTCAGAAAGTACACATTCTGACGAATCCAATATGGGTAAATAAGTGTTTCTACTGCAAACTGCCAAACTGCAAAGCAATGCTGAACATAACGGTTTTTATCAAATTTCTGAAAATCGTCACAAAGCTTGAATTTTACCCCATTATATGCCCCACATTTCGTAACTTATCAGCATAAAACATCCTGAATATGAACGCCAGGGGTCTACTGAACACTTTGATGCCCAATATGCATAGATATACCAAACTATGTGGCGCACAGAGACCCCCAAATGACAATAGTGTATACATTTTCACGGCTGACGCGCGCTGGCTGCTGCAATATAAGCACCCGGTGTGTCTAATATGCGACATTAGACCCCCCTAACAGTACAGAGACCCCAGAAAACCATATATTTTCGGAAAGTACACATTCTGACGAATCCAATATGGGTAAATATGTGTTCCTACTGCATACTGTCAAACTGCAAAGCAATGCTGAACGTAACGGTTTTTATCAAATTTCTGAAAATCGTCACAAAGCTTGAATTTTACCCCATTATATGCCCCACATTTCGTAACTTATCAGCATAAAACATCCTGAATATGAACGCCAGGGGTCTACTAAACACTTTGATGCCCAATATGCATAGATATACCAAACTATGTGGCGCACAGAGACCCCCAAATGACAATAGTGTATACATTTTCACGGCTGATGCGCGCTGGCTGCTGCAATACAAGCACCTGGTGTGTGTAATATGCGACATTAGACCCCCCTAACAGTACAGAGACCCCAGAAAACCATATATTTTCAGAAAGTACACATTTTGACGAATCCAATATGGGTAAATATGTGTTCCTACTGCAAACTGTCAAACTGCAAAGCAATGCTGAACGTAACGGTTTTTATCAAATTTCTGAACATCGTCACAAAGCTTGAATTTTACCCCATTATATGCCCCACATTTCGTAACTTATCAGCATAAAACATCCTAAATATGAGCGCATGGGGTCTACTGAACACTTTGATGCCCAATATGCATAGATATACCAAACTATGTGGCGCACAGAGACCCCCAAATGACAATATGTATAGACATTTTCACGGCTGACGCGCTGGCTGCTGCAATATAACCACCCAGTGTGTGTATTATGCGACATTAGACCACCTAACAGCACAGAGACCCCAGAAAACCATATATTTTCAGAAAGTACACATTTTGACGAATCCAATATGGGTAAATAAGTGTTTCTACTGCAAACTGCCAAACTGCAAAGCAATGCTGAACATAACGGTTTTTATCAAATTTCTGAAAATCGTCACAAAGCTTGAATTCTACCCCATTATATGCCCCACATTTCGTAGCTTATCAGCATAAAACATCCTAAATATGAGCGCCAGGGGTCTACTGAACACTTTGATGCCCAATATGCATAGATATACCAAACTATGTTGCGCACAGAGACCCCCAAATGACAATAGTGTATATACATTTTCACAGCTGACGCGCTGGCTGCTGCAATATAAGCACCTGGTGTGTGTATTATGCGACATTAGACCACCTAACAGTACAGAGACCCCAGAAAACCATATATTTTCAGAAAGTACACATTCTGACGAATCCAAAATGGGTAAATAAGTGTTTCTACAGCAAACTGCCAAACTGCAAAGCAATGCTGAACATAACGGTTTTTATCAAATTTCTGAAAATCGTCACAAAGCTTGAATTTTACCCCATTATGTGCCCCACATTTCGTAACGTATCAGCATAAAACATCCTAAATATGAATGACAGGGGTCTACTGAACACTTTGATGCCCAATATGCATAGATATACCAAACTATGTGGCGCACAGAGACCCCCAAATGGATATATAGTAGATAAAATTTACATAGGCAAAACAAAATAACACAGAACAGTGTGAAATGCAAATAAATCACCAAAAACTAATAAAACCACAAAAATCAATGCTTTTTTTTTTCACACTAGTGTAATCGGCCACCAGAATTACCGTTTGAATATTTTAGCTGGGCCAAATCGATTATACGGGCAGAAACAAGTGAACAACACAAATGCAGAGCTGAAAATGCAATAAAATGGCTAAAAATTCAATAAAATGGCTAAAAATGCACCAAAATACCCAAAATTGCAATATAACCACCAAAATAACATACAAAAGCTATTGCACAGTACGGTTAGCGAATACGCTATTCGGAACGGCAATAAAACATTTTTTTTAGCCCAAAAAGAGACGATGCGATAAGAAAAAAAAGCCACAAAGCCACAAAGCCATATATGTACATATGCGTGTGCACAACGGGTAAATTGCATGTTATTTGCGCATGTGCGTGTGTGCAAGTGTACATGGGTGCTGTGAGTGTGTGTGACCCCCCCAATCCCCAAAAATCTATGTGTGAGTGTGTGTAAGTGTGAATGTAAGTGTATATTACTGTAATAAGTGTGTGTTGGTGTGTTTGTGTGTTTTTGTGTGTGTAAATGTTACACTTACCTGGGGTAGATGCTGCAGATCGATCAGAAAGGGTCCCACGCAGCAGATCTCCAGCTCCAACGATCATCAGCCATGTGGGGGCGGAGCTGGGCGGAAGTGCGGCGCAGGCAGCAGCAGGACGCATAGGAAACGCGTCCCTGCTGCTGCTTTGGGGCCCCTGGGCGATCGCGCCCCAGGGGCCACACGATCCCCTGCTCTGCTCGTTGTCTAGGGGCAGGGGATCGTGAAGGAGCGGAGCGAGCGGCTCTAACAGCCGCTCCTCCGCTCGCAAACCCGGAAGTGCTGCAGAACGTAGAATCTACGATCTGTGGCACTTTGGTCCTTTGATCCACAGAACGTAGATTCTACGTTCTGTGGCACTTAAAGGGTTAAAGGGATACTGTCATGGGAAAAAAAAATTTTTTTCAAAATAAATCAGTTAATAGTGCGGCTCCAGCAGAATTCTGTGCTGAAATCCATTTCTCAAAAGAGCAAACAGATTTTTTTTATATTCAATTTTGAAATCTGACATGGGGCTAGACATTTTGTAAATTTCCCAGCTGCCCCATGTCATGTGACTTGTGCTCTGATAAACTTCAATCACTCTTTACTGCTGTACTGCAAGTTGGAGTGATTATCACCCCCTCCCTTTCCCCCCCAGCAGCCAAACAAAAGAACAATGGGAAGGTAACCAGAGAGCAGCTCCCTAACACAAGATAACAGCTGCCTGGTAGATCTAAGAACAGCAATCAATAGTAAAAACCCATGTCTCACTGAGACACATTCAGTTACATTGAGAAGGAAAAACAGCAGCCTGTCAGAAAGCATTTCTCTCCTGAAGTGCAGGCACAAGTCACATGACATGGGGCAGCTCGGAATGATGCTGGCTTCAAAACATGCTGCGTCAACGCGCAAATTGGCACAGAACGTATGATGTCATCGGGCACGATTTTGCGCAAAGATCTGCCTATTTAAGGACGCCAGAAGATCCATTCAGTGCCTGATTATAGGTTCTTCTACTTAGAGTTCCTGGGTGTGATCCTTGACCCTAGCCTGAATCTTGACCACGAAACTTTGCTGTCTGAACCGACCTTTGCCTGAACTGACGACTCATCTGCCTAATCCTTTTGTACCACGAACTGTGTTCTTCCTTTACTGCTTCCTCCTAGGTCCGCACTGCTAACTACGCCTTCACGCCCTGACAGTTATGATGGAAGTTGCCCAAGAACTTGGTAAGTTCATGGAACACTGAAAATGCAACATTTAATGCAAATTGTGATTATTTAAACAGCTTTTATGCTTTAATTCTCCTCCAAAAGGCATGGGTACCATATTTTTGAAAGAAAAGGAAAATCCTTGCCCAGATTTTCTTTTAGTGATATTTTTTCAACCTATGCTACTGCAAATATCTATTTGCATTCCAAAATCAGTGGGGAATGCAGTTTAGAAAAGGTTTTGAAGTGGCATTATGTAGCATCAACACAAAGGCGAATGTAAAAATAACTGATATGCAATATCTATCCAGGAAAAAACATCCTAGCTTTTTATTTAGTAATTCCCATTGTGTGAAACTGAAGCACAAAAAAAACCCTTGCGAATAATAACATTTCATACTGTCATGTTTAAATAAAGGTTATCAGATTCAAGGACAACCTTATTTGCTTTTGTTAAGTGTCAGAACACGTACACTTTTTCCAAGACAATAGTGCTTTAATTTCAATACGTATAAATATTCAGATCCTTGCAAAACTATAGCAGCGCTGTGATAATTCTTGCTTATATAACAAGAATGACAACTAAAGCATGCCTTTCGTGAAATGTCTGAATTTCATTGAAAAGCTTCAGGTTTTATCCCTTGTGTTTACACAGAGTTCAGAGTTTTATCCCTTAACAAGGAAAGAATTCCTTTTGTCAAAATAAACAAACCTGTATATGCTTGAGAATATGGATATTTATATATCTTTTCCTGTCCCTCTCTAGTATGTACAGAATCATCTTGAGTAAGTAATGTAAAAGCACAGCTTCTTTTAAAATCCCTGCTTCTATAACTCTGCCCTTTGTAGCAATGTAAAGCTTTGTCTTTAATTGACATCTGAGCAGCCTTGTTTATGGGACACAAAGCCTTTCTACAAATTTTAAGTGGGATTAGGCACCCAGACCTTTTGGCTCTGCCCATCCATGACTTTGACAAATATGTAGTTTTTTAGCTAATTTGTTCACCCATGTAGGGGTAAGAGGCCACAAACTGCATTATAATGGGTGCTTTTGAAGACTTGCAGGAGAGAATTACATCAATGAGCCAAAGTGGTCCTCACCCACTGGGATTTTTATACCTACTGGATATATATCTGGCCAATCCCCAACTAGATATTGGTTAGTCAGTAAGCTGGCAACGCCATTTGGGGTGGCCATGCTGACAGCTTTTTTCGCTCATCATTATTTTCCTGTCCAAAGTTACATTAGGAAATATCGATACTGCTTCAATTGTACTCACTCACATCTTTAGGTATTTGGGGCACACCATCTAGCCACAGATCCTTCTTGCAAAGGCTGAATCTGAATTTGGGATGCACTGATACTGGCAGATCCAAATCTTGCATTATATAAGCTATATAGTTAAGTAAACATGGTGATGTCATAATATGTGAGATGTTATACAAACCATTGTCTAAATAAAAACAATCTTAATTACAACACAGTAAATGCAAATAAAATCAAGGTATAACAAACCTGAAGTAAGATTAAAGTTTAAAGTTTGAATAGAATAACCCGCCTAATGTAAGGTTCACAGTCACCTTTTCCCGAATTACACTTAGCACTAACGATAAAATAAGGAACCCTACACTCATATGTCTTTACTTGAAAAAGAATTGCAGCTGGTTTGTTTAGTATCAACCTTTTTCTTGGGTCAATGCATTTTCTTCTGTATTATGCTGTGGACACAGCATAATAGTCTACGTCACAGCATAATAGTCTACGGTGAAAAAGAGAATGTTTTGTTGTGTTGGACTCTGAAAAGTGCTGTCTACAAACAGTTCTTATTCATTGCCAGAGAATTTATAGATATGTTGCTGGGTGTGATGTTGTAATAGGTCTGACATTTAGCTGATAATGCTTAGTGAATTGAATCTTTATTTATTGTGGTCACCAAAGAATTTCCTACCAGTTAGAAAAAGTCTTGATTAGCATTAAACAGATTGTATTTTTGGTTGCTTTAATAAGACACACATTTTCCAGATAAATAGAAAATGTTTATGAACCCATAAGATGTGCTATTAAAGTGGAACTATCTATGCTAGCACATTTAGCAACAACTGATTAAGGTATGGTATCCACTTTAGAGCATGTTATGTAGATTTGGGTTATAGGATGTTAGGAGCTGTTACACAGCAGCATCGTAGTTGTATTTCTAAAGCAATATTGCAATATAAAACTATTCCCCAGCCCTCTAATGTCTCTTTTAGAGGCTGCATTAAAATACAAGACAAAAACTTTGGATCTGTGTAAATATGGCCCCTGTTATGCCAACTGAAGCCGCTACTGTATGATTACTGTGTAGTATCATAAAGTCAAAATTCTATAAAATTCCACAATAATTTCCTTAGGCAAGATAAGATAGTTTGGTTAGCAGCATGGGTTCCTTACTGAATTCTATCAGGGCAATGCACCATAAGCAAAATGGGGCAATTAGCAACATGAAACTGCAGGACAGGTAATGGTTTCGCTGTATGATACCGAGCACTGAGCATGGGTAATATTCTGAATCTGCATAGTAAAGGGATGTTCATTAATTATAAATGGCCACAACATAATTATATATGGCCACAACATAATAACAGCTTGGGCCCTCAACATGCTCAGAGAGTGCAGTATTTGCTGGGCATGGATTTATGCCTACCATTGTTTTTTTTGCTACAGATCAGGAAGCTGTATGAATATACCTTCTAATTCAATAGTCCATGTAGATGGGTGCCTATATACTGTATATGTGCCAACATTCAGGATGAGAGAAGATGCTGATGGAAATTACACTGTGTATCATATGGAAAAGATTAAGAGCTTTCATTTTCTTCATTCTAGCATTCTAAATGACAAGAGTGGATATTGTACAGAATTTCAAATAAAATACAAGCAACACCCACTAAAAAAGCGAGTTTCCCTTACTGGTTTGCTATTCCCCATGTGTTTTTAACACTTCATCTTATGATTTGTTGCCCTTAAAATGTTCATAGACAACTGAACAATAAATTGGAGCAGAAAGCGACACAGAATCCAGCAACTTAAAACTGTCATTGACGGTTCTCCTGTTTCACTACTCCCTCAACACAAATATGGTGCCTTGACATAAAGGGAAGTCATCGATGTCCTGTTCTTTATAAAAGAAAAGTCTGTGATGCAGGGTGATCTGTGAGAATTGCTGTATCAGTGAACGATGTGTCAAAATGAACATATGTCTGACAGAAGTATTTGTTTTCCCTCTGAGTGAAAAGTACAGATTTCTTTTTACATAATTAGAAATGGCTACGTAAGAAAAATGCTTCCTCCTCAGTAGGATACTGAAGAAAGTAAATAAGCTCAAGAAGCAGCACATTCGGAAAACAGCAAATACCTTTTTCCAAATGTAACAAAATGGCATGGAGTCGGGTTACAGAAGTCTTCAGCTGAGACAGCCTAATGGATTGTAAGATGAACGCAAAGTTTATGTTTTTCTAAAAGTATTAAGACATACAATTCCCTATCACAGCAAACAGGTAGTGTATGTTAATTTGTAAAGTACAGCACTGTACATGCATTTATTAACATTCCTACATGCACCACTCCCATATGCATATCCCCTGGCTCCATATCTCCTCTTGAATCAAATTCAAATTCTCACATTCAAGGCCTTTTAACAAGGAAGCGCCCCCCCTCCCCATATTTCAGCTCTGATTTTGAAATAAACTTCTTCATGTAACCTACTCTCTACTATGACCTTCATCTCCCTTCTCCTCTCAACACTTTATCAAATTTCCCACTGTAAGACCTCTCTCAAGCTTCTGTCTGTTTCTGGAACTCTCTGCCTTGAGCTATCAAACTCTCCTAAAAGACCCACGTGTTTAGGGAAGCATATACAATGTATCTTGACTGATCAGACATCAACATATCATAAATCACCAATTGTTTTCATATTCCTAATGTTCCAAATTTATCCTAACCCTTAAAACTGAAGTTCGTATCCTATCTAGTAGTGATGGGCGAATTTAATCGCCAGGCGCGAATTTGCGGCGAATTTGCACGATTCGCGTCCAAATTTTTATTTATTTTTTTCAGTTGCAGTTTCGCAAATTTTTTGCAGTTTCGTGAATTTCGCACGAAGTTCGCAAATTTTTAGGCGAAGCGAAAAGGCGCAAATTCGCCCATCACTACTATCTAGCAGCTTCATCTAACATCTGGAAACAAACAATTAAGCTTGGGACATTTATTGAGACCTCTGTGAGCTGCCTGTGATTGCAACCTATCAAAAGTGTTTAGAAGTAGGAAAAGACGGAGGTAACTTATGTTAGATATACAAGGTGGAGAGCAAATAGACAGAGATATCCACATAGAAGCAGAGGTAGGCATTGGCTAATATGTGCTGGGAAAGATACAGCACTTATTTTGCACAGGATAAATTTGGGATCACCAGCCAGAGGCACCAGATGAGCATCAGCACTGTGCCACTGGTGTGAATATTTCCTCAACCTCATACAGCATCCTTACTGAGCAGGGACCTGATCATTAACAGGATCTTTACTATCAACATAACAGATTCCAAGCCACTAGACACCATTGAGCTAAGGTCATAACTGGATACCCACACCTGAACATGGGAACTACAGCAGTTTACAAAAGGAAATATAACTTTGGTTTAATCATTACCAGGGTATAATAAAAAAAGAGTTGGAAATTGTAACCTTTCCCCTTTGAATGCAGAGTAGTTAATGCTGAAGGAAAAGTAAAGGATTTGGCTGCATTTATCAACCCCAACCTAAAGGTGCACAGCTACTACCTGTATTTCACTTAATGGTTCAGCCCTTTTTATCTTTCCTTCCCTCTGCACCCCTTCCAAGTATTCAATGGACAGTTATGGCTCTAACCTGAATACAATTTTTCAGTGCCTCTTCTATTCGGTATACTGTAAAGTTATTTGTGATTAAACTGTGTAATAGATAATAGCTAATGCTATGGCCAGCAAAAGAAATATATTGATCTGACGTGCTACAGGTTTGCGGGTCCCCACATCTCTTGACAGTGAGTTCAATGTGAAAGTTTTTAGTTTGTCCATTGAAATATTTTTCAAATCCTGACAATTATGCAGTGAGCAGTATTTATGTCATTTATTATAAAACACACAGGAAATCCTAACTCACCCATGTACTGCTATTAAAGATATAACAGGGATAGAGAATAGGGTATGTGGAGCCATGGCCCTTTTAACAGCAAGGACATCAGGGCCTAAACTGCAATATGGAAACTTTAGGGACATCTATACTACATGCATGCTGCATACATACAGTACATCTCATATCCTAATCTAGACTTTGGTGTAACTTTCGACTAGGGAATTATCCAAACTTGATTTTTTTTAAAAAAAAATCTAATTAAATAACTCAATGGGAGAGGTCCATTGAGCAATTTGGAGATGTTTGCAGCCTTCCTGACATTCGATCAAAATTGATTTGAACTGAATTAAAGTTTTCGACTCTGTTTTGACAGAGTTTAAGATATTCTATTTTTACAATAAATAATCGAATATTCGAATTTCGAGTAAAATTTAATTAATGTGAGTTAAAAAAAACTCACATGAATTCGAAATTAAAATATTGATAAATGTGTCTCCCCACATTTATCAATAATTTATTGATAATTGTAGAGAGTGACTTGCTGGTTTCTGCTGGGCACACACACACACACATAACTAAAAATCAAATACAATAGCATTCTGTATTTGTTTAGCTACATAAATATCTAGTGATGATCTTTTGGAACACATGTGCATGACACCCTATAAATCATCATATACTTACATTTTAAAGTAAAATGATATTTTACGATACACTTTAATGCAACCACACACTACTTACATTGTCGGGGGGGGAAAAAAGTAAACAAAAAACAAAAGAAGTGTTGTATGGGAAGGTAATTGAATGTCCGACTTCCAGCTTTTAAAATGAAGCATAAAAATTTAAATTTGGCTATTTTAAGCTCACAACCTCAACCCCTGAACAACAATTTTATTTAGAAAGTTGATTTATTCATAAGTAAATAGGATACAGTGTGGAAAAAATAGAAGGATCAGGAGTTAGTTATTAGATTTGCGAAGTACAAAGGCTTTACTGTTATAGACAGCAGAGGCTCTGCAGTTACTGTACCTTTCAAAACTAATATGTAACCATATCTGTTTTAAAAGAGTGATTCACATTACTTCCAGTGCATGAGAAACTCTCTCTCTCGTTCCCACCACAGGAAACTTGAGTCTGATTTTAATGAGCTTCAATTGGAATGTGGCCTTTGAAAAGTAGTGCATTTGAAAAGATGGAACATTAAATTTTCTAATGATGTAAAACATCTTCAATTTTTGACAGGACAATGGTGCTTATTGTGCTTTATGGGCCCAGTGGTGATTCAAAGGTCACTTTGTATATGACTCCATAGACCGGGGCAGCAGTGAATGAAAATTAGGTTACATGTGATCAGCTTTATTATTAATCAGATGAAAATGGATTTTTAACATTTTTCTAATGAGCAACAGAGAAAAGAGGAAAATACCATGAATAAAACTGCACAAGAGAACAGCAAGGCTAAAAGTGGTGGTGTGAAATGCTTGGGGGTGGTGGAATTGAACTAAAATGAATTAACTATTGAAAATTAAACTAGAGATACACAAAATGCCTCCATAACCGCAGAGATTTTCCATAGCAATTTGACATTGCCTTATTGCTTTGCAATTACACTTCTTGTCACGTTCAACAAGTCAGGTATCTGCACGTGTCCAATTACACAAAACATCGCCATGGGGGCTTGCGCAGTGCTTAGATGTGATTGCTCCCTTCATGGTTGTAACATTGTGTTGAGGAACATGCTGTGAAAGTCTCACCCACAGATCCTAGGTTTGGATGCAACATATTTCTTTTTTTAGCTATCTTGCCAGATAAATGACTATATGCAGTAAAGGCAAGTTTCCCATCTGATAGCAATTCAGGTCTTAGTACTCAGCTAAAGAATTTGAAATTCTTGTGCATTTGGAGCACTGAAGATGCTGGAAATGTAAAGTCTATGAACTGCTGCAAACAGAGTAGTAATTATACATTTTGGTCCCACAGAAGGAAGGAGAAGGAAAGCTACCAAAGCGATTTATTGCCAATAGATTAGCCACAATAGTGCAAGCTAGAACTCTATATTTATTCTGTAGAATGCTTTATCATACCTGAGTAAAAAGCTTTAAAATTGCTCTCTGTTTGTTTAATGTAGCAGCTGCCATTTTAGATTGGTGTGACATCACTTCCTGCCGGAGTCTCTCCCTGCTCCCTCATAGCTCTAGGCTCAGATTAGAGCAGGGAGGAGGAGGGAGAGAGAGAAGCAATCTGAGCATGCTCAAACCCAAGCCTGGAGATTTAAGGTGAAAGAAGGAAGTCTGATACAGAAGCCCATGTGTACACAAAAGAAGGAAAGAAAGGTGGTGTTACTTTTGACAGAAGACTCAGAACAACTTTACTTTGAGGGTTCACTGGTGTATTAACACAGACCTTTAGGATAAAGCTTACTTCGTTTTAACCGTTCCTTCTCCTTTAAGACCCCCATGAACTTTCAAAAAAATATATTTTCATGATAATATAAGGAAACAACAGTATCCCACTGGGTTTCCTATGCCTCCTGTGCCCCTTAGCATTCTCAGGGTCTGTTACATGCCTGGATGCCAGCACAATTGCTGTTATATTGATTTGGCAGGTCATATGATGCATTCATCTCTACCTAACCCAACAATGCTTTTTTATTGCAGTCAGTGGTGTTCCTCTGTCCTTAATTGAGGGCTAAACCATCAAGCAGGAAATTGTGCACTTTTTAACACATACAAATGGAGCAAGTCATTGCAAGCAGCCACTGCAAATATGTATCTTTACTACAGCTTGTAATGTGCGGTTGCAGGCCATATATCTTAATACTGCACAACCGTTACAACTGTTACAGTAGGTATATGAGTTATATTTGACAAGTTACATATTAATTAATTCATGTCTGTCATGTAGAATATTACGTGTAAATACTCAATAGAAAATATTTTTATAATTTAGTTTTGGTTTATACATGGCAAAAGGTAAACTGAAAAGGCAGCTGAGAGTTTTACTGAAAAAGTCTAGGGTACACCAGCACGTGCCACCAGCCTGACCAATTTTTCACATAGAAATCTATGACTGTATATATTCTTATTTCCATTCGGGCTGAAAGTTCTGCTTGATCTTTCTTCCAGCACAGATATAATAGTTGAATTGAGAGCTTCTTGAAAATTCTTAGGTTAAAGGCACACTATACCATTGAACAAAGTTTTTATAATATTAACACCCAAGCCAATTTTTATAACAGCATTTCATAAAAAAGACTTCTTATCAAAACACATTTTTCTAACAATAGTAGGATGTGCCATTAGCTAATCCCATAATGAAACATTGCTCTTTTAAGTTTTTAAGTCACACACACTTCAAGGGCACACATACATGTTCTAGGATGGTCAGAGTTGTGCATTTTACTCCCACACTTCTTCCTTTTAGAACCTGCACTTTTCTCCAGAATGCCCAGGGCAGTGAGCCAGGAACTGTAAACGACAGGGCCATGACAGGGCTAGGAATGAGGGAACCGGAAGAGGAGATTAAGGATTATGGGAGTTGTAGTTCTAGGGTTACCATTGGGGTGGGTGGAAACACGAGAAGTTAAAAAAGGAATGAAGTAAAGGGAGCATGCTCTTTTACCTTGAACAGCTCCCGTCTGCCATCCCCAGAATAAAGGGGCAGTTGGGTAAGGGGGGAGCTGGTGAGGTGGTAAGTGTAGGCTTAACAGGGTTTAGGCCTGGGGCCAAATTGATGGAAAGGGCCCTGTGTAAGGGGCATGAGTTATGAGGAAGGACAGCAGGTGGGCCCCTCGCTATTGGGTACAATTCTTTGCAGCCCTCAGCGGCTAAGTTAATAGTTAAATGTTTGATAAATGTGCTGATGTATTGCCCTACTTTTGGTTTATGTTGGTCGTCATCTATGTATTTTAATTAATAAACTGCAGCCTTTTTAACCCAAGATATCAGGTGTGGTTGGTTTGTTATGTATAGAAAGCAGTGTGCCATACTTGGTGTTGTTTGGAGGGGCCCGTCAGATTAACGCTGTGTGGAACACAGAACATCGCAAAATGGTACCTAAGGGTGAGATGTAAATATTTGCAAATATGATTATTTGATGGGTCATTTATTGGGATATAAACTATTCTCCTATGAGAATATATGGTTATCCTTTCATATGTATTTAAAGGAGAGCAAAAGCCACATCAATAATCTTTTTTACTAATAAAGTTGCCGAGTGAGGTGAGTTAAACTGCTACAATCCCCCAGCCGTCCCAATGTAATTAAAAAGCCTCACTGCACCATGTTAGTTCAGGGAGTTCTCATTGCCACCATTTTGGAAATTAATCTTGCCACTTTCCTAGGAACAAAACAAAGCGTTTGTAATATTTCTAAAACATTCCCAGGTAAACATCTTTATGGTGAAAGTTTCTCTTAATTAGTAGCAACTCAAAATCTTTGGACAGCTGCTTAATTACAGACAAAATCTATACTCATACACACTATATTTACACCCTGGCTCAGAATGATTTTCCTGGCTCAGACTATTTTCCACCTCCACTAAATTGATAAACTATATCTGGACAGCACACTGCCGAGACTGCAGCACTTATGATGAATTTCTAATGAAAAGTAATTGACATTTAAAATGCATAGATTTATTTGTCACTGAAACGCCTGGCTGTATTGTTTATCATTAAGCATCTAGGTTATTGCATTTATGTATAGGATGGATCTTGGTTATCTGGGAACGTTACTTAGTTCCATTAGGCTCTTGTAAATGGACAAGCGGTGTGGGTGCTTAACATTCTCTTACTCATTACTGTCACGGCTAAGTGTATGCAAGGATTTTTTAGTTTATTGTGTTCTTAAATCACATATGTAAAAGGCGTTGTCCCAAATAGGGGAAAACTGCATTTATACATTGGCTTGGAAGAAGTAACAATTAAGTTTTTATATCCTGTGAGCATCTGTTATATTTAACCTAAAAAATGAAATGCAGCATCTTCTCTATTTACAATACAGTTTCTTTATGTATTGCAAATGGGCCATGAAAAAAACCCTAATCATTAGTATATGTAGGTTAACGGCCACAAAGAGACTGCACTGCATTGTTCAGATTACAAGTCACAGTATTCATTCCCCACCACAACATAATACACCATATTACTTCATTTTCATCACACTGTCTAATCATAAACTGGAGCATGTCAAATGACCAATACAGAGATTCCCATTGTGGGGGGCAGTGGTTGTAGTAAAGACTTTATACGTCCATAAGCATTCTGTGACCCTTTGCTAGTTTGCTGCAAGTTTGTGACATTTCCTCTGCAAATGTGCTTTACTTGCTGGCATTAGATAAAGAAATGGTGATGCCATTAAAGGAAAACGATACCCCCTGAACAATGTAGGTCTCTATAATAGGTTTCTATAATAATATATTGCATTAAACAGCTCACATGTAAAACTCTGCTTCATGTAAATAAACCAATTTCATAATATTATACCTTTTTAGTAATATGTGCCATTGGGCAATAATAAATAGAAAATTGCCATTTTAAAAAATTAGGGCCGTCCCCTGGAATCGTAGGATTAACTGTGCACTCAAACAAACCAAACAAGCGATACATGTTAGGTCACATGAGTCAGTGAACAGAGAGAGTTCTGTCTTTTGCTTCCACACTTCTTCCTGGTCAGGTGATCTCTGAGGCAGCACAGAGACCATCACAAAATGGTGGTTCAAGGCAAGAGATGTAAAAGGGCAATATTTACTTAAATATATATACCAGTTTGGTAAGATTCTTTAGTATGCCGCTTAATTTGATGTTGCTTAAGCATTCATTTTGGGGGTATAGTTTTCCTTTAAAGGAACAGTAACACCAACAAATGAAAGTGTTTTAAAGGAATGACAATATGATGTACTGTTGCCTCTCTACTGGTAAAACTGGTGTATTTGCTTTAGAAAGACTAATATAGTTGATATAAATTGCTGCTGTGTAGCCATGGGGGCAGCCATTTAAAGGTGAAAAAAGGAGAAAAGGCACAGGATACACAGCAGATAACAGATAAGTTATGTAGCATACAATGGATTCTTCAGCACTTATCTGTTATCTACTGTGTATCCTGTGCTTGAATGTCTGCTCCCATGGCTACACAGCAGCTTGTTTATATAAACCATAGTAGTGTTTCTGAAGCAAACACACCCTTTTACCAGTGCAGGACAAAACTACATTATATTGTCATTCCTTTAAAACACTTTTTTTTTTTAAGTTTTTTGGTGTAACTGTTCCTTTAAGCTTCCTGCACATTGTGGTCGATTTTCCATCTCTTAAAATCACACATAATATTATAAATGAATAAATTCACATATAAAAATAAATATTACACTCCAACCTCAATGAAACAATATCTAACTACATAAAAATGCCAAGCTAGCAATAAAGATGTCAGTTAGGGCTACGTCTACAATAAAGCTAGTTCTGGTAAGACGATAGTTACAATTGGTACAACAATTGTAGTATTATAGGCACGATAAAGGACAGGAAGGGGTTTGAGCCACAGTTGCCACCAACACGTTTGACATCATGTAAAGACTCAAGGTTATGCAATAGTTTGCATTGCAAAATAACGTAAGCTTATCCTCACTTGATTCACAGCAAGATACAGTAGCACCTGATGAAGGACATGTCTGTCCGAAACATGTTGTGATTGAATAAAATACACAGAATCTGATGTGGTTCTCCAGAGTTAATTTTTTATTTTGATCTTGGATATATTGTGGCTTGGACATTTACTCTGTGGCTTGGACATTTACTCTGTTGTGCAGAACCTCGATACATTTGGAGTGAACCAATATAATTACCTAACAGCCATAGTGTCACTTCTAGATACTTTAGAAACTTGTATATAAGGGGCTCATTTGCAAACATTTGTATTTTGTTTGTTTCCCCAAATCATATTTTTTTAGAAATATTTGTTATTTATGAAAGGGGTGGTTCACCTTTATGTTACCTTTCACTATGATATAGAATGGCCAGTTATAAGCAACTTTTTAACTGGTCTTCATTTTATAGTTTTGCTTTTAATGCGACAATTCTGATGCTGGCGACTTACTTGACTCACATTAAAGCCAAAGGCTGTCCATTTAACTGTTGCTGGCCTCTGAAGTGTCGCCAGCATCAAAAAATGTTGACGCCGGCAAATTTTTGCACCAATTTTGTGAATTTATTCAGTGGCGGCGAAACGTGGAAATTTGCAGCGAATTCGCACCTGGCAAATAAATTCGCCGATCACTACTCGTATTCAAATTAATACTGCTGTAATAGCATACTGGAAAGCTAAATATCACTCTACATTATTAGGGATGGATTGTTTCGGCAAAAAAATGACGTCCATAGACTTGTATGGCGTCAAAATAAAAAGACGTCGGCGGCGACATTTAGCCCGCGGCGAATTTTTGACGAAACGGGTCAAATTCGCTCCCATCCCTATACATTATACAAAGGGGGTTATTTATCAAGGTCCGAATTTATCTTAATATCGGCTGCTACAAACTCCGATCTAACCCGCTCTGGTTTTTAACGCTTATTTATTATTACATTTTCCCGAAAATTTGCTTTGCGGGAAAAGCTCAGATTTTCACAATTTTTTTGTGAATAATCCCATTGACTTTTATGCAACCTCGACAGGTTTGAGATGCCGTGTTTTTATATTCAGGCTTTTTAGCCCTCAGAGTTTAATAAATTCCGAAAAATTCACGAATCACAAATTTTTCGGATTTCTGGGAATTTCAGGTATTCGGAGCTTAGTAAATAACCCCCTAATACTTCACCAAGGTCATGTAGAAATCAGTGGGAGATGTCTTTTTTTCAATTTTAAAAGGTTTCTTTTCTTCCTGGTTTTAGAGGTTTTCAAGTTTTTGAGAAACAATTCTTAAGAATTAAGCCTAACAATTCTTAAGAAAATGAGGATTATTAGTTTTTTGTATTATGATTGTTTTCCTGTTTTTTTCATGCTTTTTATATTAGGATATTTTAATTAATTACTTGACATTTGTAGTTTTAGTGAAAATTACTTTTTTGTGGTTTCAAAAACCTCTAAAACCACACAATTTAGAATTTTAATAAATGGACCTCCCCTCCCCATGTTTTTTGGTGGTTTAAAAAACCTCTAAAATCATACAAATAATAATTTTAATAAATGGACCTCCCCATGTTTTAACAGTGTGAGAAAGTTCTCTGTATGCTGAAATACTATAAAGAACATCAGAGTGTAACCAGTTAGTAACAGTATATCAGACCCTCAACCCCCAGTATTGCATCTTAATCTTCTAATGTAATATACAGTATAATGTCTGGCCACATTGTGGAACTGACAGTCTTGTTGGTTTAAGTTTTAGTTTAAAATTGGATTATTGGGTTATGCACATTGTGAACACTGGCACCTGAGGAAGGATCAGTAAGATCCAAAGCCTGTAGTGCAACTAAAGAAAACATCCCTTTTTTGATAGCTATGGTTCTCCAGAGTGATTTATCCTAATTTACCCTCAAAAATATTCACCATCAATCATTTTAATATAATAGAAAAAAATGATCATGCAAAAGAGTTTTTTTCTTTTAAGGGGCAGGTTTATCAAAGGTCGAAATGAAAATCTGAATTTAAAAAAATTAGAATTTTGAGCTAATTTTTGTGTACTTCGACTAGAGAATAGTCCAAATTTGATTCAAGTTTAAAACAAATTCTAAAATTTGAATTTCGAAATTTATCATGTACCATTTGCCACCTGAAAACTGCAGAATTGCTGTTTTAGCCTATGGGGTACCTCCTAAAACCTATTTGGAGTCAATTGGTGGACATTGAAAAATCTACGTTTTTTGGGGGGAAAACTTTGAATCGTATGATTCAAATGCATTATTACTTCAATTCGTATGTTTTGCATTCAATCGAAAATGGACCTATTCGATCGAAAACTGACCTATTCAGCCAAAAAAAAATGATTTAATTTAGGTTGCTCTTTTTGAACTAGAATTTCGAAGTTTTTCAAATTCAAAATTCGACCCTTGATAAATCTGCCCCTAAATGTACTAAACACTTTTTTGGATTGGGAACTAAAAAAAAATTTCACTGGATTTGGCAACTGTTTAGCCAAACTAAAAGCCAGTCAATATAATTCAGTACTAAATTTAGTATAACTAAACATGACAAATATTTTTTTTTAGATGATGCAATTTGCTTTTAGTCTTTTTAAAATCTGAACATATAAATGAGGGGTTTGGAGTAGATTCAAGCTAAATCTTTTGTGGTTTCAGTATTGGGAGAATCTAGAAAGTGTACATTTAGTATATCCGTACTAAAAACATTATGATACCCTTGAATTGCATGAAATTATGCTAAAGGGGCCCAGTGTAAAATGCACATTAGAATAACATGTTTGCAAAATTCCTATCCTATATGAGTAGACAGAAAACAAAAGAGATAACTTCTATAACCATAATAAAAAAATGGAATGGTTATTAAAAAAAACCTCTGTTTTTATTTTAAGCTCTTCTCATAAATTATGAGGTTTGAGAAACAATACATAATTTTCAACCCTGAGAAAATATATTAGTAATATTTATCACTTTCATTTCTAAAAAATAAATAAATTAGAACAAATTACTATTTCTACTCTGATCAATATTGCTGCACTTACTTTCTTATAACTGCACACAGTGAAATGTCATTGTTGAACTACATCAATCACATTTCAATTTAATTCATTATTTAATAAATATAATCCTCTTATACTATGCACAAAAACATCATAAAAAATTCAGAGGTCTTCATAGACTAAGGAATGTGGTAGGAAAGTGTTCCCATATTTCCTCAATAAATACAACATTATTATGTGTCATGCATTTAATTCCTCATGCGGCTGTGTGTGTTCCTTTTTGATTATTATGTTAATGATTCTATAAACAAAATTCTACCTCCAGTCCATAAAATTACAATTTGCATCTTTAAAACTCTTATTTTTAAAAGGTCAAAAATGAAGAAAAATAATCCCTTATATAATACATAACCTGTACATCTGTGGTTTTTCAGTCTAATGTAGGCACCATATGCTTTAATTATAATAGCCTTAAAGAACCTGTTCATGGGGAAGAACATCTGATATTTTATTACTAATTTGTAATTAAACTGATTTACTTTTTATGAAAAATGACTATATGATGTTGATATGGAACAAATACAGCTATTGACATTTACAAGGTGAAGATGAACGCCCACCCACGGGGGGGGGGGGGGCTAATTCTTCTTGTTTTACTGATGTAATTGGTCATTGGGTAATTCCTGTATATCAGTAATAATTAATAGACTCGGTTTTTGTCAGTTGCTCCACCAATAGTATAACAGTAAATAAATAAGAGAGCTTTTGCACCTTAATGTTTCATAAACAACACCAACACCAACAACTTGGATGCAGCTCCCAGTGGCCTCAAAGCAGATGCTTAATTTTGAAATTCTGCCTTGAAAATAAGTTTTGGCTGCATAAAAAACAGGTGTATTACCAAACAGATCCTGGTGTAGGCTTCCAATCCATATAGGGCCCACCAAATAGACAATGACAATCCTTATTTCGCATCCACATGGAGTTTTTTTATGCTTGCTTTGCTCCCCAACTCTTTTTACATCTGAATGAGGCTCACTGGTAAAAATGGTCGGGCACCTCTGGTCTAAGCTAACTTCAGGCTATAGGTAAACATAGGATGGAGGGATATAGTTTCACTAATACTCTAATACTCTGCCTGAACATAATTTTTATTGCCTGATTAATTGTAGTCACACCATAATAACATGAATTTCTATGCAAAAGTACAGGACGACTATAGGTGAAAAGGAAGTTTTGCATCTAAACAGCCTAGTGTAAAGAGAGACTGAGGGAAGGCTGTGGGTCAGTTAAGATGGCCATACACATGCTTATATATGAAATTGATTTAGCCCCTCCAGACCAAATTTGCAGTATGGGGCCCTTGAGAGGACCTGGCTGAAAATCAGGCAAATATCTATTAGGCAGACCAGTGGCTACGAGGGTTGGCAGTGTTGCCAAACAAGTGGATCTTACTATGTATAACCATCTTAACTCCCCTTAATAAAAGGAGAAAAAATAATACTATATTATACTATAAGCCTATAACACTTAAATTAGACAAAAATAGGAACATTTTTAAACTTCCAGTGTACTCTGGAAGTCAACAAAGGTTACATACATACTACAGGCTACTCTCTTAATCTATCATTTTTATTCAACTACTGCCATGTTTCTTTAACAATAAAGATACTGGAGATAGCTATTTAGTTACAACTATGGCAGGTAAGCCATAAATGGCATTGATTATTGTTTGGTAACGCAATCTCCATAGAATAGCCCTATAAAACTAATTTATAGACATAGAAATCCATGGAACTATAGCTAAAATTTTCCAAAATCTGTAGCCAGTTCATGCGATAAGGGGACCTGGATGAAAGGTTGACATTTCAAGAATGAGCTTGAACTAAAAAGCTTTGACAAACACTGGTTAAGGGTGATTTGCATCAACAGTGTCTTAACAATTTCATAACTGTTAAGGTTTTCTGGATGAGCCTGCAAACTCAAAAATATATGAAGATTAATTAAACATCTATTCATTATACCTTTAATTAAAAAAAAAAACATTAATATTTTTTTTTTTACTTAGAACCTTCAATGAATGGTTGTCTGCAGGGGCAGCAATTATTACTCAAAGTTACAAAACAGAACATATAAAAACTAAGAGCCAAAGTTCCCATTTTGAACAAGAATTTCAACTCCTACTTCTGCTGTAGTGTGTGATAGAAAGGCTGCTCCTTGACCTTCTGGCCTCTTCACAGAGGAAAGGTCTGGCCAGCTGGGCTCTCATGGCACAGACAATCGAATTATCTGGATTATGGCTGATAACCCTGGAGATGTAAATACTGAAGCTCCTTTATAGAATTTAAATTCCTGTAATAGTTGTGTTATTGACCAGAAATGATTACTCAATATCAAAAACCTAACATAAAAAAACTGTTGTTTCAGTAAAGAAAGGACTCTTTTTAATTTGTTTTGTTTTTGCTTTTTTTTTTAAGTGGAAGAACCACACTTTAATGAACAGTCTGTAAATTACAAAATTCTATTTTGTCTTCACTATACAAGTGATGTACACCCAAATATATCCTTCCAACACACCAATTTAGGAATAACAATCACAGAATGGAGTAAGACAAATCAAAGACAACCAGTGCATTGTGTTACAGCGTATTTGAAACAATCAAACTTGAGTTATTCAGGAGGTCCAGACAGCTAGTGGGACACATCTTAACAGATTCAAGAGAAATAAATGAATGGAGTACTCAGGGTAAATACCAAAGCACTTTATATAATAATACATTAGTAACATACACAATTTAATGTCCAAATGAGTCTCTGGGTCTTTTTAATAGACAAATGAAAAGACTTGCCACCAATGTAAACACAACAGGGATTATCTGACATCAAGATTAAGGCCTCTCACATGTCCCAACCGACACTCCAGTTGAGTACTGATCATCAGTCCATATCATTACAAAGGATGACGTCATTGATAGGTGCAATCTCACTGTTGAGCATCATGTAAATGCAAATCTTCAGCAGATCATGTTTTGCCACTCTTGATTTGTTAATATTTTTTGAAGTTTAACTACGGTACACGTGGCTCCCCCGATGATATGTAAAATGCATAATATAATACAATGAAAAATACATTAACATCCATATATACAGACAGTGACCAATTTAAAAATGTGAAAATTATCAAAAAGCAGGTTTAAGACGTCCAGGAAACCTAGCAGCCAGGAGACTGATTCAATAAATATTATTCTTGATAGCATAGATCCTGGATACTGTAGTTGCCAATATTATTTTTATTATCAGACCTATATACTGAATCTGTCGCTCAAATTTTGCTCAAAACGTAAACTGGTTTACACTCACAAACTTTCCATATTTTGTAATAAACCAATATTATTAGCAAAAATTGTGGAATGCTTCTGATATTATTTACATGCTTCACTACCCTGGTTAGTGGCTTCCATTTTTCCAAATATAAATTAGATTACAAAAACAGCAATCTACAAATACAATACTAACAGTATTATAATTGGATGATCTGGATTCAACAAATTTGACCCTTTTTTAAGTATTACAAAACAAGGCTTTCCTTATTCTCTTGACATAACAACTACATCGTTTTTAAAGCATGTATTTGATACTATGCCTAAAAAAGATATCTCCTGCGATAGCTATGACCTGAGATAAAAAGAAAGCCTGTTTTCATTTTAGTTTAATATAGTTGCATGTAACTGCCTTTATCAGGGCAACATATCTATATGCCGTAAAAGCATAACAATTACCTTTATTAGGAGTATTTTTAAGTACACTTGGAGTTTCTTTTGTATTTGTAGCTATTTAGTAACTACATTAAGTACATTCATAAATTTCTGAAAATAACATTGTTTTTTTTCTACTATCATGTAACATATTTTTCCAATTTATTTATTCCTTGAGAAAGACACTTGGAAGTTTTCTAATTTTTATTTTGCTATTTACTATTTCAGCACAGATTGAAAGAATGGACAATAATACTCAGCTCATTAGAGGATTCTATATATTTTCTTGCACTAGCTATTTCTTCTATGTCCTTTAATTAAATGTACAGTCCTCACTAGAAGTAATTATTGCAAAGCAAAATGGCGTATCACACTCTGCTGTTAAATATTACATGCAATATTACATATTTCAAGTTTTAGCAAAATATTAAAAAGTTTATAAACATATTTGTAAATGTAACATTATGCTCTAAGCATTAATGCCCATTTAAGCAATCCAGCTGAAATTGTTTAAACCGATTGCACAGGCCTTGATTAATAATAGTCTGTTTAAAACCCAACATCCTCTTGAAAATCTTTAACTCACATCTGGTTAAACAATAGTACAATTACTTGACAAGGAGGAAGCTAGTAAAGCTTCAGTTCCTTCCCACATCAGAAGCACATCATCAAGACACCTATGCCATAGAACAATCTGAGACTGAGGTACATCAAATCCCCCATGCCTCAAAATGTGTAACATACAGATTAGCAAAACTAGGAGCCATCGTAGTCCCCATGGCCGTCCTGGATGTCTGTAAAAAGAAAATAGAATCAAACAAAAAATAAATATTGTTTAAAAGAAAAAAAAGGTGCAATCTGAAAAAAATGAATTCCATTAAAACACATAAAACAATTATTGCACATGATGTTAGATTATGCCACAATTTTCCCATATTTGTTAAAATAGATGTTAAATTGGTTAGGACTTGTGAGACACCTAAATCTTGATGTCAGTGATCTCCTGCTATTATCTTCACATCTCTGGTGCATGGAATTTTCCATTCTTCAAAATGAACTTCTGAATGCTGCATTCTGTATAATTATTAAAATGTTTTCCTGATGAGGTGTCTTATTTCTATAATTCTGATAATATTTGTATGCAAATATATGCTTTAACAATTAAAGGAGATGCTCCTATATAACAGTAAGGGCAATTTCTAAAATGTATGACTATAGTATATTATAGACAGGAAGATATATAGATAGGAAATTCATAATCTTAGATTATACTTAATTTGTTGTTTTTTTTTACTACATGCAAAACATTATACTGTTTATTCAAGTGCCCTTTTAAAGCTGTACAAACCTGGTGAATATTGATGAAGTTAGAAATCCATTAGATGCATGCTTTTATTCTCTGAAATATGTACACATAGGCATGCAAATGGTATAGAAAGACACACACACACACACACACATACATATATATACAGTATATATATATACAGTATATATATACACACACACAAACACACAGGTAGTGATGGGTGAATACATTTGGCAGGCACAAATACGTGGCAAATTTTACGTATTTCATGCAAAGCAAATGAATTTGCGAACCTAGGGTCAAAAATTCACCACGGAAAAAAACATTTTGCGTGCGTCAAATGCATAACAATTGCCACATGTCAAAATAATTTTGACGCCCATTGACTTCAATGTGTTTCGCAAATTCGCCACAGATTTGCCCACCACTACAAACAGGCTGTAGGCCCTTCTTCATTTCACCAGTTTTCAAGGTTACACACAAACTATTCCTCATATATTACTTCTAAAATTTTTAGAGCAAAAAAGACAAGTAGGGCTTTGTGCACGCAATGACCTATACTAAGCTCATTATTTAAAGAGAAATACATTCTAGTTCTGTTTTAGGTATAGCATATGTTCCATTTACAATATATTTCACCGAAAATCTCTAGATGCTTATTTCTGCTCTGTTCTTTGGGAACTTATGGATGGGCCAATTCTAAACCTGCTCAGAACATATAGGAATCTATTGGTAATTGCTTGAATACGGGATCCTTTGGTTGAAGTATTGTGTGTTCAAGCTTTGAACATAGATTATTCTTCAAAATTTGAATTAGGATAAATTTATAAAACTTGGACATACAAAACAGTGTCATATCCATATCTAGTGTATGGGTAAAAATAATATTTTCCTGAGAGCAAAGCCCCTAATTCCCCTAGTATTCAGTTTTTATTATATAAAGTTGAACTTAAAAAATGACCATACGTTAACATGAACATAGCAAGGAAATATTTTATGCATAAAAAACTTGTATGAATATATTTTAAATGATAAATCCATCTATTTTGAAAGTTCTTGTTGCTATTCTTACAGTTTTATTGGTGTGTTAAGGACATGAATGCAACTGGCCTACTAGAGCAAAAGAGAATCTTCCAATTGGTCCAAACTCTACTGGAAATCATTATCATTTATCATTAACTACATCAATAGCCTGTGAACGTTACCCCTTTATATAATTTTCTTTGGTGGGCAACGAGGACATCATTGAATACATCAATAATATGCTAATAACAAACAGATTTCACTGCTTTTATACAAAACCCAAGGCTGGTGTGTCCTTAAAGATCAATGAATGAACAGCTACTGTACTTTGAACATGTAAGCATCTAGGCCCTAGTATTCTGGATTTAATTTTACATTATAGATTATTCATTTGCATTTCTAAATGCAATGATTTTGGTTTTATACATTGCAACCAGTACTGACAAGCTTGCTATATGTCTTATATTATAGGTATAGTATGAAAAAAATCACCATTGTGGTGACTAGCTGTCCCACTGTCCTAGGCATGTGCAATAAACTTCAAAGTTGGGTTTTATGGATAACATTTGGGCACACCACTTGTGAAATATTATGTTTAAACATTTTTATTCAATATAGAAGTTCTTTCCCCCCCCACCCCAATTTTTCAGTGGGGCTTCACATAAATAACTTTTGATAATCTTTTATCCTGCAAAAATGCAAAAAGATGCAAAACTACAAGCCTTATAACTTAAGTACCAGCATAGATAACAATACAACCACCACCTAGCACTATATTACACTTTTTATATATATATATGTGCTCTCATTGTACATAATGCTGTCTATTTAATAGTTTTCCATGTTGTACAAGCATTATGTGGATTACATGATTTTCATTGAAGTTGGATTACTGTGGTACTATTGGTGCTCACAGTCAAAGTGCCTGTACAAATATCAATCGAAGGCAGGTTATAGTACCTAGCAGTATCCAAGACAATGTAATTAGATGTTTTAGCTACCTATATTGTAGGGTGTCTTATGCCTTTGATGTATATGACTAGTTCTGGGCCTTATCATATTCAAAGTCCTAAATCAGTGTCCATTACAGTTTCCCTTTCCAACATCATCTTGATATAAAAATAAATATTATTCAAATTTTAAAAAGTTTCGTGCCTACTAATAAATATAAATCTTAGAACAATTCTGTTTTTTTTTAGCTTAATTTTGTTAGATGTACATATAGTTTATTAGTCTGCCAATATATGCTTAGCCAGTATATGTTCTATGCCACTGATTTCAGAATCCTTCTGCTGATCCAATCTCTATAGCGCATGGGTAGATCGCATCTGTATTAGACATATTTTATTATTTTATAAGATGCACTAGATGCACTATATGTGCACACAAACAAAAAATCCTATTTACTAACTTACCACATATATCTGGTCTTTTGATGCATCCACTGTTTGCTGAGTTGCTTCCAATTCCATTGAAAGCTGCCATGCCATCAGAACTATAGGCTCGCAGGACAGAAAGCATGTTGACTTGCTTCTCTAAAACCTCTTGATCAAGTTTCATAGAGTCTAGTGATGTTTCATGGGATAAGGAATGCCACTGCTTATCTATGACTTGTGGGGTTGGAGACACAAGTTCTTCTGTTGTTTTTGCAGCAGCTGAGTAAGGTATGCTCTCCTCTTCATTCCTTTCTGTGTTTAGTTCATCTGTTATGTTCATCATTTCTTGTTCTGTCTCTATTTCCTCATCATCATTTTCATCCTCTTTACAAGTTTCCATATCTTCAGATGATGATTCATCAGACAGATCATCAGTAGCAACTGTATTTTCAGAGTCACCCTGAATGATATTGGAATCATCTTCAGGTTGAGACTTTGCATCAATGTCCATGTTTGAACAAGAATTTTGTGTGTTGGCCCCAACCATACCAGCATAAACCCCAAAATGTTTATAGAATTCAGTGGAAAAGTTATTGAAGTTAGAGTCTATGTGACTGGACCAAGCGGCCCTTTCTTGCTCTGCCAAAGCATCTTTATTTCTCATGATTTTGTCAGATGAATTCAGTGCACTTATTTTGGATGCCATCAGTTCTTTACCACACTGCATTGAAGAAGAGGTTGCTACAGCTTTGCTTACTGCATTCAAAGATTCCCTTATATGATCTTTCATTTGCTCTGATGCACCAATCATATTATCCTTGTGCTTTGCTTTTCCCAAATGGTTTGCTTGAAGATGGAGAGCCATAAGTTCCATGGAGGAAGTGGTGAAAGAGCAAAATAAGCATCCATGCCAGGCAACATTATCTCGAACTGTTATAGAAGAACCTGGAAGACATGGAGCATCTGGTCTCACAGAGAGGTCGAGAGGCTCATACTGAGATTTTTCCATCTTTCTCTGAGGGGTTTTATTTTCTTGTTTCCCATCACAATTCTCTGACCTAACAGGGACTGAATTCAAAAGGGCCCTATCTTTAAGATCTTTTTCTTTCTTTAAAGAACTTAACACAAAACTGTCCATAAAGGCTTGCAAAGAGCCCTGGAAGTTTACACCATTTCCAACAATGTTTTGATATGCCTTTCCTAATTCAGAAAGGTGAGAACCCTTAGACGATATCTCTGACTTTTTCAGAATTTCTGAAGAAGCATCAGAACTGATAGCACTTGTTAGGCCTTGACGATCCCCAGAAGGCAGCATTCCAGTGGGCCACTGCTGAGAGGCACCGCTTCTAAAATCTATTCCAGGGAGGCTCTTAAATGCTCCTCTCAGTATATCAGGTCTCATAAAAAGAGGATTTTTGCTTGAAGTTTCATCCTTATGCTCTTGATTTTGAGGGTGTCCAGGTATAGGGCCAGACCCATTCTGATTCTCTCTGTGATGGCGCTCCAGGTGGTATTTCAGGGAAGCCGATTGAGTGCCTGCATAGTCACAGTGAGGACACTTATATGGTTTTTCACCTTAAAAAGATAACAGATAGATGATTATATTTAACAATAACACTAAGGGCAGAACATACAGTGTGTACAGTTGTTTAGTCAAGGATCCTATACACCCATAATGCAAAATCTATTTTGCAATTAAAAAAGTCAAGTATTTCCAGTCATGATTATGAAGCTATGGAAATAATTTTAGTATCAGCAATCATTTTAAATTTGTTTTAAAAAACCAAGCACAAAAAAAAAGACTGAAAACAGAACTTTGAAACACTAAGCTGTCACATTTTGAGTGTACAATAGCTGCAAAAATTTGTTTAAATTATACACATGGAAACCATTTTTTAAACTAAAAATTGTATGGCACTGTTACGCAAGAATGAAATGAATGATTTAAGTCTTGCTCTGCAGTAAATCATGGATATAATTAGCAAATGGCATTCTGCACAAGTAATTTATCATTATTTGGAGGGCACCATTCCAGAAGGATTCAGGAATCTGCGGACCTGCTGCATTGTTTCTAAATAAAGATATATAAATAAAGATTCCTAAATTTATTAATACATTCTCAATGCACACAAACATAGGTCAAAAGAAAAGTACTAAATGAAAATCAAAGAAAATACTTATTAATGATTAAATAGAGCAGAGATTTAGATCCCCTATTTTATAATTATCCTCTAAGCTCTGCGCTGACTTCAGCTGTATGACTTTTCTTTCCCCTAAAGTACTTTATAAAATGCTCATATAACGCCAATTGTTATAGAACAAAACAATGTTTTTTATGTGACCTATAACTCTAAATTAAAAATTGTTCTTTTTAACATAACAGTGAACATAACTTGCAAAGAACGTAATTGTAAGGTCCTCCGTGCAATTTATTGTATACAGCCTTATTATAATCATAATTTGGGAAAAAACACATCATAACTTTACGAGATATTATTATTATCATTATTATCATCATAACTGAAAGTTTTTTTCTGCCTGAAGGTAATGGGGTTAATTTACTAACATAAGTTCTAAACAGCAACCAGTTAGAACTTTCATCTGTAGAAAACTGCTTAAAACCAATTGCAATTCAGCACCTATGTAAGCAAATAAGCCCTAATGTGTAAAATTGAGTAAAGTATTGAAAAGCAAGAAAAAGTGATGCTGTTATTTATTAAACCTCAAAACACTTTTAAAGTGGTATGGACTAGGAAAAGTGTGTAACCTTAAATTACATTATGTACACATAAAAGTGCATATATTGTGCAAATTTTATGCATAACCTCTAATTGTACAAACAAATTTGCACAATATATGCACTTTAATGAATTGGTTGTGAGAAGATATATATGCACTTTATTGCACAATATACTGATAGTAATAATTTACAATGTGAACGGCGAAGATATGGGGGAAAAATGGTATCAAATGGTATAATCAGGCACAATTATTTGCACCTATAGTGGGGTTGGCAGAAGATTTTGAATACGGTTGTGATTAAAAAAATAATTAGATTGATACTTTATGTCACAAGAAGGAGTGGAAGCCGGTAAAATTTTTTTTTTCTTTGTTTTGTATATCAAGAAAGATATATAGTGCTTTTTTTTTTTACCTATATGGAGTGAACTTACTCTTTTTTGCAATTGCCTTACTGTTAGGACATGCATATGTTCCTTGTCACTTTGATCAATTTATGCATATGAGTACAAGGCAGCTCATATTAAAGGAACATCAGGAAAGAGCAATAAAGAAGTAATTTGGTTGAGCTGCCGTACCCCACTTCAATGTGTACACTAGATAACTGACAAGAGATATACCCATATGCCCCTCTACACTTAGCACTCTGCTGTTCTTTGCAATTAGGCTCCAATTGTAAACATGATTTCAGCATATTTCTAACATGTATATGGTTTTATGCACTGTTTTTGTTCCCTGACGTTGGATTTCAATAAAACCTCCATTATTTTTTGACTACTCAAGTATTGTGTATTTTCCTTGGAGTGCTGTCGCCCATTGCATTTTTTATATATATATATATATAATATATATACTGTATGTATACTCTACATCCTCCCCGTCGTATCATGACTAACGAATTGAAGGGAAAACATAAAATGTTTGCCTTTGGAAACGTATACACCTAATTTTCCATTTCTGAAAAAAAATAACATTTTACTTTTCATTTGATCTTCTAACGGCAACTGTTTCGTTTCCTATAATGATCCGCAGGTGCAACAGAGAGGGGAATTCATGTGAAAATGTAGAAAATTAACAGATTAAGTGATAAACCAATTGAACTGTGTTGACATGCTGCTTAAAATTTACTGCATTGTCAGAAGACTTGAAATTCAAGTCAGAAATGTTTGCTGTGTGATTGTTGAACCAACTTCAAATTTTAAGAGCTGTTATTGTGGCTGTGTATATGCCACTGCCTTTTCCAGTTCCAGAAGAGTTGCAGTGGCGGACTCCATTGTTCAAGTCATGGAAAGCAACTGGCCTAAGGGACACCAAAGTACCAGCAGACTTACAATGATTTATCAGGGGGAATTAACACTTAAAACAACCTGCTTAGCTCCCATTTCCTTATAATACACCCAAAGGTTAAATTTAGTATTAAATCCTCTTTATGTGTTTTAGTGTGAGGTGTGTTGCACTTATGTTTCACAGATACAGAAGATGGTTGAAATGACTTAATGTTACCCTAACTGGAAATGTTATGTATTTTTATAAAGCCTTTGCTATTTATTTAGACGTCTCAAAATCTCCTTCCTTACATAATACAGGATAAGATCAATGACTGGCTTCGGGGTGGTGAAGTTTTAGTGCATTAATAACAATTGTATACTAATTCCCCCAAAGCCTATATACGTTGTAAACCTGGAGATCTTTTACACAGCTGCTTATTGCAAAACAGTGCCTTGTCCAGAAGGGGACAATCTGTGTCTCTAATTGCTGTCACTGAAGCCGAGATTCATTATGTGACTTACCCATTAAAATGTGAGCATTAATTTGTATAATGAAATATCACCCACTGCAGTGTTCATTAGCCATGCCCTACTGTATACTGCACATTGTTAGCTACCTAGAAACTGTAGTTAATTTCACTAATGGATATTTCCCTCCTTAGTGTTTGGTAGGAAATTTATACTGTAACATTATCTCTTAAACTTTTAAAGAAATTGAAATTCAATCAATTACTTCCAACAAAAGTTTGGGATGTCATTAAGCCAGAATTGCAAGCTCTGCAATGGTACACATTAAACTAAAGAAAAAAAATAATGTATTTTAGGACACAGTATTTAAAATTTCATTGGAAAGCATGACATTTTACATCTTAAAAGGGTACACCAATTTGCACTAATTTTCACTAATTTACTTAACAAATACAACAAACTCTTCCCTTCAAGCTGGAAGTACAGCTGTTTGCAGTTTTCAGTATTTTTCTTACTTTTCAGTCCTACTATGCACAAACACTGTACTTGGTCAGACTTTACAAAACTGAAAGGATACAATTTTGGATTTATATACTTTTATCTGGTTTCAAAATTTTGTTTCTGGGAAAAAAACTGAAATGAAATACAGGCATGAGACCTGTTATCCAGAATGCTCAGGACCTGGGGTTTTCCAGATAATAGATCTTTCCATAATTTGGATCTTTATACCTTAAAAATTAATGTAAACATTAAATTAACCCAATAGGCGGGGTTTGCTTTCAGTAAGGATGAATTATATCTTAGTTTGGCTCAAGTACTATGTACTATTTTATTATTACAGAGAGAAAGGAAATCATTTTTTAAAATCTGGATTATTTGATTATAATGGAGTCTATGGGAGACAGCCTTTCAGTAATTCAGAGCTTTCTGGATAACGGATCCCAAACCTGTACAAGCATGTTTTCTGTAGATCAAATGGTAGAATGAAGTCAAAATGAAGTCAAAATATAGAGAAATATAATATAAACACATTCCTTTACATACATGAAAACAGAAATCATTTTGAAAGTTATGTACTTGTGAGTGTACTCACAGTGTATATATATATATATATATATATATATATATATATATATATATATATATATATATATATATCCTTTTTTGTCTAGAAAGTAGTATTAAGAAATTATAAACTGCACAAACTACTTTAGCATTGAGTGCATTCTACTACTGGACATTTGTGTGTGTGTGGTGGGTAAGTAGTATACGGTATATATATATATATATATATACATACATACATACATATATATGATAGAATAGATAGATAGATAGACAGATATATTAAAATGCTGTTCAGTTTGGTTCAAATTAAGATAAATATCATTCTTCTTTCTCTCTTATTGACCTCTGGGTAATAGTGACCATAATGTGATATCAGGGAACTAAACTAATGTGGCTTCTAGAGATTGCAGTCTAGAGACTGAGAAGTCTCTATAAGTTAAAATCATATCTTTTTGGCAACTACACATTATAAAGATGCAATATACATAAATATGCATTTCTACTCTAATTTTACCAAAACAAAATCACTCTTGGGTACAAACATAGCACTTGTATGGCACAGGTTTTCTACAACATAACCATATGGAATGTAAATGAGCCAAAGAGAAACAGCGTATACATATATTCATGGCTGACACTTTGGCCCTTTCAATTTAAAATACTGTGTCTCAGTTTAATATACAATCAAAGCCCTTAAAAGTAAGTTAATGGCACAAAACCAAAATCATATATATTAAATGTACACATTCCAAAGAATTCAAAATGGCTAAATACAGTATGTCTCTGTACACAAATGTTGAAAATTACAATTCTTTCCTGAATTTAGTGGTTTTTAAAAATGTAGTCAACAAGTGGGACATTGCAACATATTTTGCCCCAATAGATTTGAGAATAAAACTTCCAAAATATTAATGTTAAGGGTCTTCTGAGTAATTTTGTACTACATGACTGTATAATTATCCTACTTTTGTATGTAGCATAATGTAAAATTGTGCAGTCTACATATACTGAAGTCGATATTTCAAAGATTTCATAATGGAAACAAATATGCCTTTGCAAAAATAAACAACCCAATCATAGGTAAACATGTGGGTAGCAACGTGTATGGATGCTGGGTTTTCATTTGGAGGGGTTGAACTTGATGGACTTTGTCTTTTTTCAACCCAATTTAACTATGTAACAATTTAACTATGTAACTATGTAAGAGTAGCAATTTATAGACAAGCTGGCAGGGGGACGCGAGCAGGCTTGGGGAGGTGGTCTGGGTACGGTTTATATTCTCTACCAGTCCCTTCAGAGGCACCGAAGAATGTTTGGTATTTATCTGGCATTTTTTTTTTTTTATATTTAATTTATTTATTCAATTTTTTTGAAAAGACAAAAAATATAAGACAAAACAAATAAATACAAAGTAAAATAAGTATCATCTCCTTGCATATTCATCACAACTTCAGTAAATTCATTTTACTTTATACATAAATCAGTAAATACATAAAGAAGAAGAAAGAAAAAAGAGAAAAAAAAAAAAAAAAAAAGAAAAAAAAAGATACACAAGTTTTTATTATTATTCCCCCTTCTTAATTGACCATCATTTCCTAGGAAATCGCACCAAAGTTCCCATAGTTTATGGTGTTTATTCATTTTCCCCTTTTTTTTGCTATTATTTCTTCTATGCCTCGTATTTCTTCAATTTCCTTAATCCATGATATTTTATTTATTGATAATTTTGTTTTCCATTTATGAGGTATCATGTTCCTTGCCACAGCTATTATTAATTTAGTTACTGGGTCGGTGATAGTTTTTTTCTCTTTATAATCATAAAGCAGTATAATTTGTGTTATATCTGTATCTGATATATGGGTTCCCATTTTATCTATTACAGATCGGACATAGTCCCAAAATGGTCTAATCACCTCGCATTCCAGCCATAGATGAATATATGTTCCCTTCTCTTTTCCACATCTCCAGCATGTCTCGGGCATTCCATACATGTTATGCAGTTTAGTCGGTGTATAATACCATCTAGATATCAACTTATAACTAAATTCTTGCAGTTTTGTATCCTTAGATATCTCTATATTAGCTTTGCAAATATAATTCCACTCCTGATCTGATAGGGATATTTTTAATTCCTCCTCCCATTTTTTAAAGAAACATGGTTTGCTTAATGATCCTTTAATTAACTCCCTGTAAGTTCTCGATAGGCTGTGTTGTGTTTTCTCTCCTTTGTCTATAAATTTCTCAAACCAAGTTAAGGGTCTCCTAATATCTTTCAATCCCAAGGAACAGATAAAGTGTCTTATCTGGTTTAATACCCAGTCTGTTCTTGGGTGGTATCCATATTTTGCTATTAAGTTTCCTGTTGTGATTATTCCATCTTTCTCAAGAAAATCTTTTATTCTCAATATTTTACCTTCCTTTTCTTCCCATTTTTTCAATAATCTATCTTCTTGACCCGGAACAAAGATGGGATTATCACATATTGGACTCATAATAGATGGGTAGGTGATTATGGTTAATTTTCTATTTTTCCTTCCCCATACCTTTAAAGTTGGTGCAACTGTAAGTTCTTTTTTATCTGTTTTTACATCTAATTTTATGTTGGATCCAAAGACGGCTCCTAATAATATACCCTCATCTCCTCTTTCAGCATTGAACCATGGTGATGAATCATCCTCTAAGGCCCAGTTTAACACCCTTGACACATGTACTGCTTCATAGTAAGTAAAAAGACATGGGAAGCTCACCCCTCCTTCTTTTTTTTTCCGGATCAGATTCGCATATGATACCCTTGGTGGTTTGTCTCTCCAGACATATCTCATCAAAATACTTTTCATTTTTGAAAAAAATCCTTTTGGTAAATATATCGGTAAAGCCTGGAATATATACAATATCTGAGGGAGTATCATCATTTTAATAATATTCATTCTTCCAAACCATGAAATATTAATGTTTTTATATCTAACCAATTCTCTTTCTATTATTTGGAATAATGGGACATAATTTCTGATGTATAATTGGTTTGCTTGAGAAGTAATATAGATTCCCAAGTATTTGATTTCCTTAGTTGACCATTTTAAGAGAAATTTTTTTTCCAGTTGCTCTGCCTCTTCTTTTTTCAGGTTTAAGTTTAATATTTCAGATTTTTTATAGTTAATTTTGAAATTTGTAAACGTTTTATATCTCTCTAATAGTCTCATTATATGTGGCATTTTATCTGCAACTAAAATCCGAATATCTATGCATTTATCTGGCATTTTATCTGCAACTAAAATCCGAATATCTATGCTAATACTTATTTACTAAAACAAGGTATATTTGACCGAGTGCAATAACCCATAGCAACCGGTACAATAATTAACAAAAAATCCAAATGTTTGCTGCACTGAAGCAAAGTCTAAATTGTGTAGTACCAGTAAACAGGCCCTATAGTATTTTTTCCTTTTCAAATGTGTGACATTAAGTTGTACAGTTCCCCCCGCCCCACACACACACACACTACCAAACACACGTAACCAAGTCATTAACAAAAAGATTTATTTTACCAAGGATTCACCGAGGTTCATATTGCCATGCTAGGGATGTGGCTCTCTCTCTCGACCTGATCTGTCTTCATCACAAGCATGCATTTGGAAATCCTACTGCATCACTGTTGACTATTGGACCCTAACTGCAGCGAGCAGGCCCTGACCCCTACTGATAGCTGTGCATACGCCTCATAAAATCACTGCATTGCTACATCTTACCTGTATGTATCCTCAAATGCACCTTTAAGTGATGTGACGTCCTAAATGTTTTTCCACAGTAAGCACAATCCTTCATGGCAGAGCCAAGGTTTCTATCTCTCATCATAGCTTGTTGCTGCGCTCCTACACATCTTCCAGCTTCGTCCCCCATATCTGCAATACAGAGACGTTCACTTCTAACATTGCTTTAGTCAGAAGCCATTCATACAACAGGCAATAAAATCTATCAATACTCTGCCTTCCTGTTTTGTTTTTTTAGTCTATCACAGGACTGTCAATTTTCGTGATTGTGATTCTGGGGGATAATTTGATCTTTTTAATCATTATTTTAAGCAGCATATGGCATATTAATAGTGAACGAAGTTACACTAGAAAAGAACCAGCTGTGGGAGCAGATGCTTGAAATTCTTCTTTTACACCACGCACCGCAATCAGAACGTTTGAATTTGAAACAGGTAAAGCAGTAAACAACCTCTGGCACGTACTGTAGGAAGCAGTATTTTATGAGTGGAATCTGCCCATTTGATTCTTTCTCTAGAAATGAATACAGGTATGGGACCTGTTATCCAGAATGCACGGGACCTGTGGTTTTCCGGATAATGGATCTTTTCGTAATTTGGGTCTTCATGCCTTAAGTCTTCTAGAAATTCATTTAAACGTTACATAAACCCATTAGGCTGGGTTTGCTTCCAATAAGGATTAATTATATCTTAGTTGGGATCAAGTACAAGCTCGTGTTTTATTATTACAGAGAAAAAGGAAATCATTTTTAAAAATTTGGATTATTTAGATAAAATGGAGTCTATGGGAGATGGCCATTCCGTAATTCGGAGATTTCTGGATATCAGGTTTCTGGATAAGGGATCCTATACCTGTAGTATGTTATCTTATTTTACAGTTTTATTTATCAATGGGCTCTTATATGTGTAGACACTGCACATTGTAAAAGGGTGAAAGATAAATGGATTATAGTTATCTACCAGCATGGTTTTCTATCATATATTTCTCTAATTGGTCTTAAATGTAGGGTAGATAGATTATTTAAATGTGAATCACCTGATGTTCGTTTAAGCTCTGAGGAAGTGCCGATTGTCATAGACACAAAACGTGTAAGCTTGCCGCACTAATACTTTCCACTGTATCACTATGGGGCAGATTTATCAAGGGTCGAATTTCGAAGTTAAAAATACTTCGAAATTCGCTCATCGAATTGAAATACTTCGACTTTGAATATTGAAGTCAAAGTTTTTTTCATCGAATTTGGGTATCCTGTGGTCGAAATAAAATTGTTCAATCGTACGATTAAATCCTTCGAATGTAACAATTCGAAGGATTTCAGCGATCGATCGAACGATTTTACTTCAACTTCCAAAAACTTGGAAAATGCTCTAGAAGGTCCGCATAGGCTAACATAGCACTTCGGCAGGTTTAATTTGGCGAAGTATTGAGACAGTACTTTGGTTGAATATTCAAACGATTTTACTTCGAATCGAATTCAAAGTCGTAGTATCCTATTCGATGGTTGAATTATCCAAAAAAAATTACTTTGAATTTCGAATTTTTTTACTTTTGAATTCCCTCTAATTCACTTTGAGCCTTGATAAATCTGCCCCTATGTGTACCATAATATTGATTGAAGGTGACTTCACCATTACAGTGCTACGCAATATGTTGGCGCTATATAAATACATGTTAATAATAATAAAAGGTGGATGAAGGTCTCAGAGTTTATTCTCTGGTGATCGCTCAATTGGGGAACATATTTGTGAATGAAGAGTTTATCGAAGCTGCAGGCTTGTACTCTCGCAAGGGTTACTGCCGGGGAGCAGACGTGCAACCATGCCACAGAAGTTGGCGAGCTCCACTACTTAGGATCTCTTTCTATTTTATGATGTTCTATGGTTTACACAGTTTAAAGGGCACTAAAGTCAGTATAGAATATTTCCAACACAAACATGTATAATCAATAGAGTTAATTTGCCTTCAAAACAAACAGTCCTTCCTTTTCATTCAGAAGTTCATCATGCTCATAATTCAGCATGGGCACAGTGGAGGAAGCAGAGCATCTGATACCACTCCCCAAATAAAACAAGTGGATTGGTAAACATATTTTTTTCCCTAAACCTACAATTCTAAAAAATTACTATAAAGCTAAGCGACATAACAGTCCACACACATAAGTTTAGACTCATTTCCAAGCTGCTATTTCTCATTTACTGATGGACTGAAACTCCCATCACCCTCACAAAATGATAGTCTTTTTAAAAATGATGGTAAAGTGTCACGTTTCAGATGTTAAGCTTCCTTCTCTATAAGTTTGAATTTGGACAAGTTTCCACCACCCTAGAAACCCTGACACCTCGGATTATAACTAGAGATGTCGCAAACTGTTCGCCGGCGAACTTGTTCGCGCGAACATCGGGTGTTCGCGCTCGCCGGAAGTTCGCGAACGTCGCGCGACGTTCGCCATTTTGGGTTCGCCATTGTTGGCGCTTTTTTTTGCCCTCTCACCCCAGACCAGCAGGTACATGGCAGCCAATCAGGAAGCTCTCCCCTGGACCACTCCCCTTCCCTATAAAAACCGAAGCCCTGCAGCGTTTTTTCACTCTGCCTGTGTGTGCTGAAGAGATAGTGTAGGGAGAGAGCTGCTGCCTATTAGTGATTTCAGGGACAGTTGAAAGTTTGCTGGCTAGTAATCGTTTTGATACTGCTCTGTTATTGGAGGGACAGAAGTCTGCAGGGGTTTGAGGGACATTTAAGCTTAGGTAGCTTTGCTGGCTAGTAATCTACCTTCTACTGCAGTGCTCTGTATGTAGCTGCAGTGGGCAGCTGTCCTGCTTCTGATCTCATCTGCTGACTGCTGCAATAACAGTAGTCCTTGTAAGGACTGCTTTTATTTATTTTTTTGTTGTTTTACTACTACTACTACTACTACTATAAGAGCCCAGTGCTATTAGTCTAGCAGTGTTGGGGAGTGGGACTGGTGTGCTAATCTGCTGCTCCTAGTAGTTCAGCAGCACCAACTTTAATTTTTTTTTTTAATATTCATTTTTTTTTTATTTTACTTTTTTTTATTTTACTACCGCTGTAGTAGTGTATAAGTTGACCTTTTAGGCATTATTTGCCCTGTAGGCTTTATTTGCACACTGTTTTCTTCAACCCGCCATCTAGCTGTGTGACCTTGTTCACATTCTGTCTAAATATCCATAATATTACCGTCTCCAGAAAAAACACCGGAGTGACTTTTTTCAAGCAGCCATAATATATTTTACGTAATCCGTATCCACCGCTGTAGTAGTGTATACGTTGACCTTGTAGGCATTATTTGCACAGTGTTTTCTTCAACCCGCCATCTAGCTGTGTGAGCTTGTTCACATTTTGTCTAAATATTGATAATATTATCGTCTCTAGAAAAACCACTTGAGTTACTTTTTTTCAAGCAGCATTCATATATTTTAACGTAATCCGTATCCACCGCTGTAGTAGTGTATACGTTGACCTTGTAGGCATTATTTGCACAGTGTTTTCTTCAACCCGCCATCTAGCTGTGTGACCTTGTTCACATTCTGTCTAAATATCCATAATATTACCGTCTCCAGAAAAAACACCGGAGTGACTTTTTTCAAGCAGCCATAATATATTTTACGTAATCCGTATCCACCGCTGTAGTAGTGTATACGTTGACCTTGTAGGCATTATTTGCACACTGTTTTCTTCAACCCGCCATCTAGCTGTGTGACCTTGTTCACATTCTGTCTAAATATCCATAATATTACCGTCTCCAGAAAAAACACCGGAGTGACTTTTTTCAAGCAGCCATAATATATTTTACGTAATCCGTATCCACCGCTGTAGTAGTGTATACGTTGACCTTGTAGGCATTATTTGCACACTGTTTTCTTCAACCCGCCATCTAGCTGTGTGACCTTGTTCACATTCTGTCTAAATATCCATAATATTACCGTCTCCAGAAAAAAACACCGGAGTGACTTTTTTCAAGCAGCCATAATATATTTTACGTAATCCGTATCCACCGCTGTAGTAGTGTATACGTTGACCTTGTAGGCATTATTTGCACAGTGTTTTCTTCAACCCGCCATCTAGCTGTGTGACCTTGTTCACATTCTGTCTAAATATCCATAATATTACCGTCTCCAGAAAAAACACCGGAGTGACTTTTTTCAAGCAGCCATAATATATTTTTACGTAATCCGTATCCACCGCTGTAGTAGTGTATACGTTGACCTTGTAGGCATTATTTGCACACTGTTTTCTTCAACCCGCCATCTAGCTGTGTGTATTATCGTTTCCAGAAAAACCAACTGAGTTTTTGTTGTTGTTGTTGTTTTTTTTAAAAATAATGCCAGGCAAAGGCAGGCCGCCACGCAGAGGCCGTGCTAGGGGCCGTGCTGCTATGCAATCCTGTGGCCCTAGCAAATTGCCCAGTTTTAAAAAGCCAATGACCCTGAACTCCCAAAATGCTGAAGAGGTAGTTGACTGGCTTACACAGCACACCCCATCCTCTACCGTTTCTAACTTTACCACAACATCCTCCTCATCCTCCACTGCTATGGCCACCCCACGTAACACTTCCTCCACCACCGGTGCCCCTTCTTCACTGGGGTCAGAGGAGTTATTTTCCCATGAGTTTCTTGAACTGAGTAATGCGCAACCATTATTGCCAGAAGAAGATGAAGGAGATGAGGACCTTACACCAGATTTAATTCTGGCAGAGAACACGATAGAGATGGACATAATGAGTGATGAGGAGGAGGTCCCCGCTGCTGCTTCCTTCTGTGATGTGTCAGAAGAAATTGATGCATCTGAGGAGAATGATGATGAGGAGATTGATGTTTTGTGGGTGCCTAGTAGAAGAGAGCAAGAGGAGGGTAGTTCAGATGGAGAGACGGAGAGTCAGAGAGGCAGTAGGAGAATAAGACTTAGAAGAAGCAGGGAGGACAGCCCGCAGGGATCAGTAGGGCAACAACATGTATCGGCACCTGTGTTCAGCCGGCCAACGCACCCGCCATTGCCGCCAATACCGCCAACTCCACCAACTTCTACTGTTACCGCCAGATCGCACACTTCCAAAAAGTCAGCAGTGTGGGGATTTTTTTAATGTGTGTGCCTCTGACAAAAGCATTGTAATTTGCAATGAGTGCAGTCAGAAACTGAGCCTTGGTAAGCCCAACAGCCACATAGGTACAACTTCTATGCGAAGGCACATGAGCGGCAAGCACAAAGCACTTTGGGAGCAACACCTCAAAGGCAACAGGCAAACTAAAAGCCACACTCCTTCTGGTCCAGCATCTTACTGCTCTACCTCTGCTCTCCTTGACCCGTCTGAACCACCCTCCACTCCGCCTTCCACCTTGACCAACTGTTCCCATTCCCAGTCATCTGCCACCAGCCAAGTTTCTGTGAAGGCCATGTTTGAGCGTAAGAAGCCAATGTCTGACTGTCACCCCCTTGCCCGGCGTCTGACAGCTGGCTTGTCTGCACTCTTAGCCCGTCAGCTTTTACCATACCAGCTGGTGGACTCTGAGGCCATCCGCAAATTTGTAGCAATTGGGACACCGCAGTGGAAGGTACCCAGCCGCAATTTTTTTTCTAAAAAGGGAATACCACACCTGTACCAACATGTGCAGAGCCAAGTTACCGCATCTCTGTCACTTAGTGTTGGGCCAAAGGTCCATATGACTACTGACGCATGGTCCTCCAAGCATGGTCAGGGCAGGTATGTCACCTACACTGCCCACTGGGTGAACTTGGTAATGGCTGGGAAGCAGGGAATGGGTAGCTCAACAACAACAGTGGAGTTGGTGTCACCGCCACGGATTGCACGCGGTTCTGCCACCACCTCTACTCCTCCATCGCTCTCTACCTCGTCTTCTTCTTCTTCTTACTCTGCTGCTGGGTCCTCCTTCTCCTCCTCCACACCTGTGCACCCCCAGCTCCCCCTAGGCTATTCGACGTGCCAGGTACGCCGTTGTCACGCTGTCTTGGGGATGACGTGCCTGGAAAGCAAAAACCATACCGGATCTGTACTCCTGTCATCTCTGCAGTCACAGGCCGATCGGTGGCTGACCCCACACCAACTGCAGATCGGAAAAGTGGTGTGTGACAATGGAAGCAATCTGTTGGCAGCGTTGAGACTAGGCAATTTAACACATGTGCCCTGCATGGCACATGTGTTAAATTTAATAGTCCAACGTTTTGTCTCCAAGTACCCAGGATTCCAGGACGTTCTCACCCAGTCCAGAAAGGTGTCGGACCATTTCAGACGTTCCTACACAGCCATGGCACGCCTTGCTGACATTCAGCAGCGCTACAACATGCCAGTCAGGCGTTTGATTTCTGACAGCCAGACTCGCTGGAATTCAACGCTCCTTATGTTGGAACGTCTGCTGCAACAACAAAGGGCCGTCAACGAGTACCTTTTTGAACTGGGTGGTAGGACTGGATCTGCACAGCTGGGGATTTTTTTCCCCCGTTACTGGGTGCTTATGCGCGATGCCTGCAGGCTCATGCGACCTTTTGAAGAGGTGACAAATATGGTCAGTCGCACCGAAGGCACCATCAGCGACCTAATACCCTTCGCTTTCTTCCTGGAGCGTGCCGTGCGACGAGTGACAGATGAGGCTGTAGACCAGCGTGACGAGGAGCTGGAAGCGCACGATTTCTGGTCGGAATCACCAGAACGAACCCAGGCACCTGCTGCAACGCAGGGAGAGGTGCCAGAAGTGGAGTCAGAGGAGGAAGGTGGCTTTGTGGAGGAGGAGGAGGAGGACCAACAGGAGCAGGCTTCCCAGGGGGCTAGTGGTGACCTTTTGGGGACCCCTGGTCTTGTACGTGGCTGGGGGGAGGAGACCGTGGATGATGCAGTCCTTGATAATGAGGAAGCGGAGATGGATAGCTCTGCATCCAACCTTGTGAGAATGGGGTCTTTCATGCTGTCATGCCTGTTGAAGGACCCCCGTATCAAGAGGCTTAAGGAGAAGGACCTGTACTGGGTCGCAACGCTACTAGACCCTCGGTACAAGCATAAAGTGTCAGAAATGTTACCAACATACCACAAGTCCGAAAAGATGCGGCATTTACAAACCAGCCTGCAAAACATGTTGTACAATGCTTTTAAGGGTGATGTCACTTCAGGAACTCATCAACATTCCAGGGGCAGAGGTGCCAGTAATCCTGCCACGAGCACACCTGCAAGGACAAAGCCCTTTGGCCAGTCTGTAACGTCAGACATGCAAATGTTTTTCTGTCCAAGGCAGCGCCACAACCCTTCTGGATCCACCCTCAAAGAACGCCTCGACCGGCAGGTAGCGGACTACCTGGCATTAACTGCAGATATCGACACTCTGAGGAGCGATGAACCCCTGGACTACTGGGTGCGCAGGCTTGATCTGTGGCCAGAGCTGTCACAATTTGCCATGAACCTCTTGTCTTGCCCAGCCTCAAGTGTGCTCTCAGAAAGGACCTTCAGTGCAGCAGGAGGGATTGTAACTGAGAAGAGAACTCGCCTAGGTCACAAAAGTGTCGATTACCTGACCTTTATTAAAATGAATGAGGGGTGGATCTTGGAGGGTTACTGCACGCCGGAAGACTTGTTCTGACTTCTATGCAGCTGTCCTTCTCTTCAAGCCTCATGACTCCACACACAGCTGTCCTTTAGCGTCCTCCTCCTCCCTCCGCCACCGTTACAAACTAGGGTGCAAACCCTACTGGTTTAATTTTTTCTGGCCTCTGTGCTTCAGTGGCTGCAACCAAAAAAACTGGGCAAACAATGTCTACAAGGTCAACGTATGGCAAAAAATGACTATTTTCAGCATTTATATGGCATATTTTTTCTGGCAACTGTGCTTCAGTGGCTGCGTCCAAAAAAATGCATATTTTCTGCATTTATATGGCATAATTTTTCTGGCCTCTGTGCTTCAGTGGCTGCAACCAAAAAAATGCATATTTTCAGCATTTATATGGCATAATTTTTCTGGCCTCTGTGCTTCAGTGGCTGCAACCAAAAAAATTTATATTTTCAGCATTTATATGGCATAATTTTTCTGGCCTCTGTGCTTCAGTGGCTGCAACCAAAAAAATTTATATTTTCAGCATTTATATGGCATAATTTTTCTGGCCTCTGTGCTTCAGTGGCTGCAACCAAAAAAATTTATATTTTCAGCATTTATATGGCATAATTTTTCTGGCAACTGTGCTTCAGTGGCTGCGACCAAAAAAATGCATATTTTCAGCATTTATATGGCATAATTTTTCTGGCCTCTGTGCTTCAGTGGCTGCAACCAAAAAAATTTATATTTTCAGCATTTATATGGCATAATTTTTCTGGCAACTGTGCTTCAGTGGCTGCGACCAAAAAAATGCATATTTTCTGCATTTATATGGCATAATTTTTCTGGCCTCTGTGCTTCAGTGGCTGCAACCAAAAAAATTTATATTTTCAGCATTTATATGGCATAATTTTTCTGGCCTCTGTGCTTCAGTGGCTGCAACCAAAAAAATGCATATTTTCAGCATTTATATGGCATAATTTTTCTGGCAACTGTGCTTCAGTGGCTGCGACCAAAAAAATGACTATTTTCAGCATTTATATGGCATATTTTTTCTGGCCTCTGTGCTTCAGTGGCTGCGGCCAAAAAAACTGGGCAAACAATGCCTACAAGGTCAACGACGTTGACCTTGTAGGCATTGTTTGCCCAGTTTTTTTGGCCGCAGCCACTGAAGCACAGAGGCCAGAAAAAATATGCCATATAAATGCTGAAAATAGTCATTTTTTGCCATACGTTGACTCAACGTATATGGCAAAAAATTACTATTTTCAGCATTTATATGGCATATTTTTTCTGGCAACTGTGCTTCAGTGGCTGCGACCAAAAAAACTGGGCAAACAATGCCTACAAGGTCAACGTATGGCAAAAAATGACTATTTTCAGCATTTATATGGCATATTTTTTCTGGCAACTGTGCTTCAGTGGCTGCAACCAAAAAAACTGGGCAAACAATGTCTACAAGGTCAACGTATGGCGAAAAATGACTATTTTCAGCATTTATATGGCATATTTTTTCTGGCAACTGTGCTTCAGTGGCTGCGTCCAAAAAAACTGGGCAAACAATGCCTACAAGGTCAACGTATGGCAGTTGTTTAAAGAGAACAGTAGATTACTAGCCAGCAAAGCTACCTAAGCTAAAATGTCCCTCAAATCCCTGCAGACTTCTGTCCCTCCAATACAGAGCAGTATCAAGCAGATTACTAGCCAGCAAACTTACTATCATCTGTCCCTGAAATCACTAACAGCTCTCCCCCTACACTATCTCTTCCAAGCACACACAGGCAGATTTTTCAGATACATTTTTGCCCTTGATCCCCCTCTGGCATGCCACTGTCCAGGTCGTTGCACCCTTTAAACAACTTTAAAATCATTTTTCTGGCCAGAAATGTCTTTTCTAGATGTTAAAGTTCGCCTTCCCATTGAAGTCTATGGGGTTCGCGAACCGTTCGCGAACCGCTCGCATTTTTGCGCAAGTTCGCGAATATGTTCGCGAACTTTTTTTCCGACGTTCGCTACATCCCTAATTATAACCACATTGCCAATTGCAAAATAACACAGCACCAAATTGATAAAACTGGGAAATGTCATTTTAGCAAAGAGCTTACATCAACTGCCACTTTGCAGAGTGATTTGTCTAAACTGGAAAACTGGGCAGCAAACTGGAAAATGAGGTTCAATGTTGATAAATGCAAGGTTATGCACTTTGGCAAAAATAATATAAATGCAAGTTATACACTAAATGGCAGTGTGTTGGGAGTTTCCTTAAATGAGAAAGATCTAGGGGTTTTTGTAGATAAGAAGTTGTCTAATTCTGGGCAGTATCATTCTGTGGCCACTAAAGCAAATAAAGTTCTGTCTTGCATAAAAAAGGTCATTAACTCAAGGGATGAAAACATAATTATGTCTCTTTATAGGTCCCTGGTGAGGCCTCATCTGGAGTATGCAGTGCAGTTTTGGACTCCAGTCCTTAAGAGGGATATAAATGAGCTGGAGAGAGTGCAGAGACTATGTGCAACTAAATTGGTTAGAGGGACGGAAGACTTAAATTATGAGGGTAGACTGTCAAGGTTGGGGTTGTTTTCTCTGGAAAAAAGGCGCTTGCGAGGGGACATGATAACACTTTACAAGTACATTAGAGGACATTATAGACAAATAGCAGGGGACCTTTTTACCCATAAAGTGGATCACCGTACCAGAGGCCACCCCTTTAGACTAGAAGAAAAGAACTTTCATTTGAAGCAACGTAGGGGGTTCTTCACAGTCAGGACAGTGAGGTTGTGGAATGCACTGCCGGGTGATGTTGTGATGCTGATTCAGTTAATGCCTTTAAGAATGGCTTGGATGATTTTTTGGACAGACATAATATCAAAGGCTATTGTGATACTAAGGATAATTAATTTATTTCACACTCATACAGAGAGTTGTGAAATCCGGTATAAGCTTATTCAATAGTGCTTATTAACTTTAAATTTTTCTCACCATTAAGTTAAACTGGCTCAGGTGCCAATTGCCCCGAGCCTCTCACTTAAGGAAGGGGGGAGAGAGAAAAACCGTCCCCAACTTTGATATCCCCAATCTTCAATTTGGTATTTAGCTTACCGGATTTCTGCTGTGACCCGGGTGCAGCCGCCCCGAGTCCGTCGCCAAGAAATAAACGCCAAGTTACGAATACTGATGTATGGCAGCGCACTCCAGACCACATTCAATAGTCACCAACACCGCAGTCGCTTGTTAAAAAGATAAATTTTATTTGAACATTAAGCTAAAAAGCGTCTGAGGTCTGACGCGTTTCGTGTTCACACACTTCCTCAGAGATACTAAGCTCTATAGTTAGTATAGGTATGGGTATATAGAATTTAATTAAAAGTAGGGATGGGTGTATGTATGGATGCTGGGTTTTCATTTGGAGGGGTTGAACTTGATGGACTTTGTCTTTTTTCAACCCAATTTAACTATGTAACTAACTATGTAACTATGTAATTCTAAAGTCAACCATTTATATAGCACTGTTATATTTACTGTAACCATTTTACATTATTGAATTCAGTTCAAAAATGAATACTAACATATAGCATAAATATATAAATCTTACAGAAAAATCTTACTTTAGTTAAATCACAATACACAGCCAAAAAATAAATTAATAACATAAAAATCCATGAAATGTTAAGGCAAAATATATTTGTGTATCATTTTAATTTCTCTAAGTAGATTTTCAGTAGACTGACTGCTGCTGGAAGTCAATATGCTGTAGGTTTCTGTCAAAGTATTGTGTGCATTGTTTAAACGAAATAAAATAAATATAACATCCATGCTATGTCTCGTATTGATCAGTAATGGCTTTTCAGCTTCCACACTTTAATTAATCTAACACTGTAAAATGTAGGCATTGAATTGTTCCAGCCATATGTGTCTTGAAAGGATTTTATTGTTATCTTATCAATATTGACACAGCTGGAAATTTAACTTGGACTCCTTCAAGAAAAGAGCAGCTATGAATGTCACACTAGTCTCTACAATGAAAGTTACTAGTTAGTTACTAGTTTAAGACCAATTTAGGCATTATACATTGGTCAACTATACGTACTTGGCACAGCAGCCTTTTCAGGACTGTCCTAGTTGTTTTATAAACATTCATACGTGGAGTAACTTATGCATATTCCTGAATAGATTCAATTAGATTTTCCTTTTTAGGGCAGATTCACTAAAGGACGAAGTGGCCAACACCAGCGACAATTTGCCAGAGTTGCCACTTGCAACGTCGACAGGCAACTTTTCAGTAAAGTGCGGATTTTACTGAACGTTACCTCTTTCGCCAGAGTTGACTTCGCCACCTCACCCCCACCAGGTGAAGTGCTAAAAAGAAGCTAGATCTTCCTCAATCTTCTGTCACTTACATCATATCCTGTGTGCCGAAAATGCATTAAAGTTCCAAAAACGCTGATGGCTTTTACTTTTTTGAATTGGAATTGCCTGCAAAAGTCCTAACTTGAACCTTTTTTTGGGTAACCGGTTTTCTCCAGACATTCCATAACATGTGGAACATTCATTTTACAGTGGGCGGCATTATATAAATTCTCTTGTCTTTATTAAGGTTCCCTGGACATTTGTAATAAAAAGTGGTAACTTCAAGCATTTGCACCAAGATTTATAATAAAGAAAAAGTGGCCTGTGCATTCCGTATTGCGCTTTCGGTTCCTCGGCGTCCCTTAGAGTCCAATGCACATATCAGTGACACGTGTCGCTCTGAATTTGCGCAAGCGTGTCACCGATATGCCCATTGAACTCTAAGGGACGCCGAGGAATCGAAAGCGCAATACGGAATGCACAGGACACTTTTTTCCAATGCAGTTTGACAACGGATGTTTGTGAGTGTGATTTTAATTATTTATTAAACTTGTATAAAACGCTTCCGCACATGTCCATTTATCTCTCCACATTAAGTGGATAAAGAAGAAGTCTCAGAACAGGAAGAAATAGATTTTAACCAATGCCTTCCTTGTCTCACGTCTAGTGAGTAAAATATACCACTGGGGGCACTAGGATTCTAGAGGTCGGTTGCTATACCATCACCTCCCTAGTTCCGCAGCTCACACTGTGGGAATCACTGCACACAGCACCTTATGCTCATAGAGCTAATGTGATTAGTGGGGAATTTATGTTTTCATGGTTTTAAAAGTGTATTATATTCAATCACGGAATTTTTTATTAAATAACTTCTCACGGAGAAAGTAAAAAGTGGTGAACAAATGCACTGTTGTTATAAAGTTATAAATAATCACTAAGGGTGAGAACTGAATTTCAATTTATAGTACACTATGTAAAACTTTCCGTTATCTCCCCCTCGATAAACTTTGGTTTTTTGAGGGATATAGCAATTCATATTTGAAGAGTGTTCTTATAACGGGCGGAAGAGAGCCTATCTGATTGCTGGAATTTGGGGACACCATAGCTCCAGGATTCAAACTTATATTTTTATAAAAATTCTCCCTTTAGTAAATTTGCCCCTCGGTGTCTTGAAAGATAAAAGGGCACAGCCATAAAATTATTTAAATATATTTTATAAGAACCTTAAACAATTGTGAGGCAATAGAGTGGACACAAATATGGCAGTCACAGATTAAGAGAGATGTATGCACAAAGAAATTCAACTAGCAGTGATCCCAGACATATGACATGGAATACATGATGCTATAATTAATTCTGTTCAGTGTAAGTAATTAATGTCAGTGCATAGTGGTCATTCACTTTATTTATTGTAGCTCGATCTTTAAATTTTGCACTTTAAACTTCATCAGGTCTTATTTCTAAAAAGCAACTTCCATATCTATGACCAATCCCATTTGTAAAATGGTGATGCATTAACTCAATAGATGTTCAAGGCACATGCTATTCCACAGGTCATATATCCACCAAGTGCATCTGTAAAGCAGATTCTGTGGTAGTTGGGATGGTCTTATTTATTAGTGCAGATTAGAAGCAATTCAACATCAGTTGTATGTTTTGACTACTGGTTGTACCCTTCTGTATATCACTACTTTTGAAACAATTTTTTTTCTCATATTTCTCAAATCAAACAGCACTGAGTGGACATTAAACATGGCATGAGCATTCTTATAAAAATTATCCAACAAATTCAGAATTTTTTTTTTAAAATTGAGGTCCTCCATAAGTCCGGTTCCTCCTTATGAACAATTTCCAAAAAGCTGATAGTTCTAAAAATAATTATATGCAAATATAAAAATCTTGGGACCGCACTGCCATCATTCAGGAACTGAAATGAACTGCAATAGATGAGCAAACTTTGCTCTGAAAACATTATAAACCCCAGGACATCAACAAGGGAAATGATGGTTAGGCATTACGTAACAAAGTATGAACATCCACCATTAAGTGAACCCTTCAAAGATGAAGCCCCTACTCCTAGACTGGCATAAAAAAGTCAGACTGGAGTTTGCAGATGACTGTCAGTATAGGGGCATATTTATCGAAGAGTGAAGTTAGAGATCACCACAGTCTGCTAGAGGGAAATTCCGCCACTCTCCATTCATTTCTATGGGATTTTTTAAAGAATATTTATCAATGGATGAAAGTGAAAGTTCATCCTTTGATAAATACGCCTTTCAAAGTCCCATAGAAATGAATGGAGAGTGGCGGAATTTCACTCTAGTGGACTGGGCGATCTCTAACTTCACTCTTGGATAAATATACCCTTAGCATTTTGGAGGAAGGTTCTCTGGTCAGATGAAACAAAAATAGGACTCTTTGGCCTTAATGACCATCACTTTGTATGGATGAAGAAGGGTTAAACTTTTAAGCCAAAGAACACTATCCCAACTTTGAAGTATGGGGGTGGCAGCAGTCATGGTGTAGAACCAATTTGCTGAGAAAGGGACAGGTGAACTTCAGAAAATCGATAGCATCATGAGGAAGGAGGAAAGAATTCTAAAGCACTACCTCAAAATATCAGGCAGAAATGTAAAAATTGGTCACAGCATTGTATTCCAGCGTGAAAATTATCCAAAACACACCTCCTAAGTTGTAACAAAATGCTCAAAGATAAAGAATACATAAAAGTATTGGCATGGTCATCACAAAAGTCAGTAAATAGAATTAATCCAGCACACAAAATCTGTTTAAGGGTTATTACCCGTGTTTAATGCCAAGCCAAACAGGTTACAACGTTTCGGGGGCGTACCCCTTCGTCAGGTCACAAAAGTCAGACCTGAATCCCATTGAAGATGTGTGGCCAGAACTGAAAATCTTTATGAATATTTATGACTGTAAGGCTGGTATCTGGTGGAGAAATTTTCTCATTGAAACAGTTGTTTTTCCAAATTTCTGGCTTTTGCTCTATTTATATTATGAGTCTCTGTCCAAATGGACCCTAATTTATAGTTAAATTAGGGTCCATAACACACGTGCAAAGATGGCCTTACATCTGTGTGTCACAAGTTTTTTTTTCTTTTTTAATAAATGAATTGTATCATGTTCTAATAAAAGTTTTGGTCGCTAAACGCACATAGTTTTAAGATTTGTAGAATAAAACAAAATAATTATAAAACGGCACACTAAAACATACAGATAATATGGCAGAGCATTTTACTAAATGTCAGCACGTGTGAGGTTAATGTTTAATTAGCATCAAGATTGTCACTAGGTAAAGGAGAAATGGGAAAGAGTTTCATTTCAGGAATTTCAGGGTTTATTTCAGCAATGATTACTGAACTGTATTTATATTATATTCATAGTTTAAAGAGACATTTTTCTAGGTGTTAATATTAATGGAATTAGTATCACTAAAGGGAAATACATTTTAAATCCTTTAAAACCTTTTAAATCTGCTCTGGACATATTTTATAAATAAAGAGCAAAGACACAAAGTACTTTGTGACATCATTGTTTGCAATAAGCATAATTAAATTTTTCATTAATTGTGACTTTTTCCGATACAAAACTGGAAGAAGCATGAATGCTTTCAGTCTAAGCACAAAATGAAAGCAGGGGTTTATTAGAAATATTTGACAAACTGGTTCTTATCTCCTTCTCAGTTATATGGCTCTTACATTATTTTATTGTATGTTTTTAACTTAAAACTACACTTTGGTGATGTGCCTATAGCAGGCTGGAAATTAACAAAAGAAATAGGCTCACATGGAGAAATGTGGGTGGTCAAAGATGCGGTCTTTCAGATATTTCGAACTCTAAGCTTCTTAAAAGCAGTGTTTTTCTCTGATGGTTCTGAATAAAGAAACCTTGTTGTCCAGAAAATAATAAGGCCACTGCATGGCTTTCTCTTTTATGTTACTTACAGGAGCTGTGCAATATGTTTTCACCATCTTCAAAATATTTTATTTAAGTCAATAAGGAACTACAGCTTCATATACTGTGCATATATCCCAGCAGAGAAATTTGGCCTCTGAGAGATGAACTGAGAGATTAACTGGAAAGGGTATTAACAACATTTAAGGGGTTATTTATAAAAATCTGAATTTATATCATTCTTTTCTGAAATATACTCTGACCAGATCCACGTGGCTTATTTCCCTTTATTTATCAATACATTTTCCTGAAAAAATTCCAGTTTCAAACTTTAAAAAATCATGAAAATTGTACAAAAATTCGAATCCTACAGATTTTCCACCTGAAAACTTTGATATTTTCCGATTTTTGCCTGAAAAAAACAAAATCTGCGGATTTTTGCACAAAGCCCAGTGCAGATCAGGATATCTTCGGGACTTTTGAGTTTTTGGCATTCAGACTTTAATAAATAATCCCTTATTGTACTTTTAAACAAGGCATGCAAACTATATTAATATTTTGTATCAAAACGAAATAAACCAGATTACTCTATCTAACTGCAATAAACTCAAGCAAAGTTTGGTCCACAAATTTTCTGTTTCCAGTAGGTACTGGTCAGCTTAACCAGAAATATAAATTCACCTTTCATACGAAATATATTTCACATATCAACATACATTTTTCAGTAGGTTTTTGTTTCATATTTTATCAGTGATAAAAAAATTATATATATTTAGAGCATTTCTGATTAACGAAACTATCATTGCATACACATTATTAAACTATGGAATATGGTGATTACTGATTGAGAAGGACATCGTTTATGCTGTGAATATTGTATTATTTGAACAGCAGAATATTTAGTAGTGATTAGAAGTAGGATGTCTAGATAGGGGAGTATAAACAAGTTCTCCTTCCGTATTTAACTGGCCACGTTGGCCATGGCTTTTGTGAATATCTATTGTACCATAGCCAGACAACAGGACCTGACAATAATAGCAACCTGTCAGGACTGTAAACTATAGGTGTTGTTGAGATGCATGTCTCCGTCTGCCTTTCTCAAGTCTGCACTCTTCCTGGGGGATGGAAACATGCTTCAGGAAGAGATGGAAGCATTTACATAATTATTTGTAGACGGTTTTGGAAGGAGGTTTCAGACAAATGATTGGAGGGCGTTGACTTCCTATCGTGGGGCATTAAATTATTTTCTCTCCTATGATCTTGTTGATCAGTGTGTCTAACTCTGGGCCAAAGTCAAAGGTCCCTAAATTTCTTTTTTTGAATGCTTGGCCGGCAACCCCACGTTTTCAACCACAGGGCTCTTCTGGATGATACCAAAAGGGCTGATCTTGAATGAATGTGTTTGGTGGAAAGGCTTTTGTGTCTGTGCTACCTAGGGGCCTTTTGTAAGATGTGTGAAAACTGCATACAAAGGCCTTATTCATAATGGTATGTAAAATTGCATTCAAATACAATTTACATTGCTACTCTAATGCCACAGTACACCGTGGAGAATCACTCAAAGGGGTTTTATACAATTTTTCACCCCTTAAATTCTTTGCTGCCTATTTTCCATTGTTGTGAGATATAAAATATTTTACAGAGCTGTGTAAATGAGACCCAAAATGTGAAAATTTGAATATCAGCCCTGACAGGGTATTAATAAAAAAATGGTATAACAGTACTTATAACAAATGTATATATTGCTATAAAGGACCATAAGAAATAACTTTGCATTACTTGAATAAAGTGAACCAAAGTTTCTCCAATTTCCCACTGATGATAATAAGGGGCACCTAGTACAGAGGGAGGAAATCTGCACTTAAGGGGATATAGAAAAACTAATCCCTTCTTTATTCTACAACCTGCACTTTTTATAATCAAAGTAATGGGGGTATACAAAGTCCCTGAATTCTTTCATTTTGTGTCATTCTGTCTTTACTTGCTGTGTCTCCTACTGAGACTAAAAGAATGCTTTTTTGTGAACTATTAAAGCTTAGCAAAGTAAGAATATAAAGGGGATTTTGTACTAATAAAAACTGTTTTAAAAGTCCATGGATAAAATGTAGCTAATTCTTAATGAAGCCAGAAAAATAAACTTTGTTACTTGCTGCTTCCATAAGTCCCATTGGACCTTAATTTGTAGCCAAATAATAGAAGGGGTAACTTTATAACCAATACTCAGTTTACAAAATGAAAAGTATGAAGAACAAAACTGGTTCCATAATGTAAAGGAATCCTCTACCAAAGATTCAGATGAAAAACCAAATCTAAAATGTACTTTGAATACTCAAGTGTGAGCGAAATTCACAAAAAAATTCATTATCTAAAAAAAGTCAACCCAAATTGTCTATGTAGTCACCTGAGAATTATCTAAATCCTAATCCTGCAAAAATGGTTAGATCAGGATACATTCTAGATCCTTTGTATCCTACTTGTTACTTTAGCCCTTGGTGACATCATTAGTGCAAGCTAGAATGCTATATTTATTCTGTAGAATGTTTTACCATACCTGAGTAAAAAGCTCTAGAAGCTCTCTGTTTGTTTAGGAAAGCACCTGCAGTACTAGCTTGGTGTGACATCACTTCCTGCCTGAGTCTCTCCCTGCTCACTTATAGCTCTGGACTCAGATTACAGCAGAGGAGGAGGGGAAGGAGGAGCAAACTGAGCATGCTCACGCCCGGGGCAAGAAGGTTTAAGCTGAAGGCAGGAAGTCTGATACAGAAGCCTATGTGTACACAATAGAAGGAAAGAAATGCAGTGTTTCTTTTGACAGAGGAGCAGCACTACTTTGAGGGTTTACTGGTATATTTAGATGGACCTTTCTGATAAGGCTTACTTAATTTTAACCTTTCCGTCTCCTTTAAATATTTTACATCTTTCTCTTTTTTGGCTGTATTCAGAAACAGACTTGCCTATTTAAAATTATAAATACTGTAGAAACAGCTTGTACAGGCATCGGAATCTCTCTTTAAAACCTTGTGATTCTACCAGTCCTAAAGTGGGCAAATTTAAATGACTGTAGTATGTTTGCTACATCCTGTCTGGAATATTATTGTACAACGTGAGTCATCCTGCACTCATCTTCAGTTTGAATCCAATGCTTTATTTTCCCAATATGTTGACAACCTTCATGCCCATACAGCTCATACAGACTAAAAACCCCTGTAACAGCAGTGGTAAATCATTGGGTCCACAAAGAAAGCGATAGTGTAACGGTTTAAAATTGCTCAGCGTGAGATAACTATGTTGCTAAATCATTTGTTGCTATAATCAAGGTTTTTGCTTTTGCTGTGACCATATAAAGTAAAGTAGAACAGATCAGCCTTAATATTATTACTCATTTGTTTGAAGGAAGGGCTATTTTAAGGGAATTTAAGAAAAACACCAGAATCAAACACCACTGGTTTACTTGGTGGTTATTATAAATGACTATGCCAAAACTCCATGAAGTAACTGAAAATGATCTCAAATAGCGACAATATGTACTGTGGTCTGTTAGCCAATGACATTAAACAGGCATACACAACTGCACCCATTGCTCTGAAACAGCTCCCTAATGCTTACTAATAGATTTACTAGCGCTGATTCAAAATTTGCAGATTGAGTTACAGGGCAGGTGTCCAATGTAAGATCCCTACAAAAAGCAAGATTAATGTGTACATTACAAGGGCACACATACAGAATGCAATTTGCTCTGTACCTAAAAGCCTTGCTCAGTCTGCCAAGGGAGGTAAAAAAAAAAAAAAAAAAATATATATATATATATATATATATATATATATATATATATATATATATATATATTCCACTTTTAATGAACTAAATAAAATTAAAAAAGTTAAAAAGGCTATTTGAAATACGTATATTTCAGAAGACCCCTAAAATACATAAGATGCCTTAGTCTTTGCCTCACACCAGGTACTGGTATGGGATCCGTTATCACGAAACCCGTTTTCCCGAAAGCTCTGAATTACAGAAAGACCGTCTCCCATAGACTTCATTTTATCGAAATAATCAAATGTTTTTATATTTACATGATTTCTTAGTAGTTTTAAAGGGGTACTGCCATGGGAAAAAAGTTTTTGTTTTTTTTTCAAAACGCTTTAGTTAACAGTGCTGCTCCAGTAGAATTCTGCACTGAAATCCGTTTCTCAAAAGAGCAAACAGATTTTTTTATATAAAATTTTGAAATCTGTCATGGGTCTAGACATATTGTCAGTTTCCCAGCTGCCCCCAGTCATGTGACTTATGCGCTGATAAACTTCAGTCACTCTTTACTGCTGTAATGCAAGTTGAAGTGATATCACCCCCTCCCCCCAGCAGCCTAACAACAGAACAATGGGAAGATAGCAGCTTCCTAACACAAGATAATAGCTGCATAGTAGATCTAAGAACAGCACTCAATAGTAAAATCCAGGTCCCACTGAGACACATTCAATTACATTGAGTAGGAAAAACAACAGCCTGTCAGAGAGCAGTTTCATCCTAAAGTGCTGGCTCTTTCTGAAAGCACATGACCAAGCAAAATGACCTGAGATGGCTGCCTATACACCAATATTACAACTAAAAAAAATATACACTTGATGGTTCAGGAATTCAGTTTTATATTGTAGAGTGAATTATTTGCAGTGTAAGCAGTGTAATTTAGAAATAAAAACAACATCATAAAAATCCTGACAGAGATCCAAATTACAGAAAGTCCCGAGTATTCTGGATAACATGTCCCATGCCTGTACTCGTGTTTGTACTTGTGTTTCGGACATGGAAGAAAAGTGTTGAATTGCAGTGGAATATACCATTGCGTTAAATCAGGAAAACTTCTGAAACTGACGGAGGTTATACTTATTATTAGAGTCTCAGAGTAATTACATGTACAATCACCATAATTTAGAATTTTGTCACCTGCTTGCAACTAACACAGGTAGGGGCACATTTACTATGGGTCGCATAACCCTCGATATTCGACCATCGAAGTAAAATCCTTCGACTTCGAATATAATATCGAAGTCGAAGGATTTACCGCATTTCATTTAATTAATCGAACGATTAGAAGGATTTTAATCCATCGATCGAACGATTTTCCTTCGATCAGAAATTACTTAGAAAGCCTGTGGGGAAGGTCCCCATAGGCTAACATTGGTGCTCGGTAGGTTTTAGCTAGTCGAAGTTTTTTTTAAAGAGACAGTACTTCGAATGGTCGAATATTCAAACGATTTTTAATTGGAATCGTTCGATTCAAAGTCGTAGTCGAAGGTTGAAGTAGCCAAAAAAATACTTTGAAATTCAAAGTATTTTTCATTCTAATCCTTCACTCGAGCTAAGTAAATGTGCCCCGTAGTGTTGTCAGCTGTGTCTACAATCTCCTGCCTATATTAAGCATGCAACAAACCTGTTAAAACTCAACCTGTTGTATAAAAACTATTTCCATACACTTAAATAATAAACCACCACTGTAAAGGGGGAAACTGAGTTAACTGTGCTATTCCCAAAGGCTTTATTTGTAGGTATTTTCTCTAGGAAAGCCAGTCAAATGCAGCCTATCTGCACAAAGTTATTAGGTATATTTGAGAAAAAAAAAGAATAAGCCTCGCTAGTGCTGTGCTACAGTATGTTAGCCAGATCAGTAGTGACAGGGCCTGGCAGTACAACTCACTGGAACATACAGAAATCAACGTGTGTTAGAAAGCAAGTGCCTGAATAAATGTGCAGCTCGCCTAGAAGTCCAGTGTGTGGTGCTCCGCTCCGCTATATTGTATGTGAGCTTTTCTCAGTCTACCTAATAGATAGAATAAGAGAAGTCGTTTATTGCAGGAGTTCTTAAGGTTTCCATCTTTAAATGAGCTGCTTTTAACCTTTGTGTTATGCTTACACCAGCCTTAACCTGGACGACCCTTTCTCACCACGTACAGAAGCAAACCTTCCAAGGCCAGACACTATTACCCTCTAGCAGGTTGTTCATCGCTGTCCAGAGAGAAGCAGATGGGAAATCTTTCTCAGCATTGCTTTAACCGTTTGTTCTGTTCCACTTAAATTAATATGAATGCACACAAGGATTTTTTTTTTCCCCTGCGGTTATCGGTGTCAACGGTAAATAAGCATGACTTCTCAGCAGGCAGTGAGGTCAGCTTTAGTGATGGGCAAATTTTTTCCATTTCTGGCTAAAAATTTGCGAAAGTCAATGGGCGCGTTGATTTCAGCACCCGCGACAATTTTTATATGTGTGCCTATTTTGTCCAAATACATTGTCAATGGGTGTCTGAATAATTTTGACGGGCGACAATTTTTATGCGTGAGAGTATTCTGACGCGCATCCAAACTGTGTTGATGAATCTATTGGTCTTTACGGTGTGACCCAATTAAGAAGGTGAGCCCACTTACTAAAAGTTAAGGGAGGCGCTGGGAAAATTGCATAGGATTGACACAGGTATGATGTGACCCTTCTATATATTTATATTACACATTATGCCCAATCTCTCCAAATAACACTTTGTAGGACTTCATTGATTTATAATAATCCAGCCCCCAAACAGAGCGCTGCTCTTAATCATAGTTACTATCATGTCTGGTATTCAAACACTTCCACTGAAGATCAAATGCTCGGAGAGCAACAAAAGAATAATTCCAAGTGGATAGTGTGCATGTTTATGTGTGTCGGAGGGGAAATCTAATTAATTATTCATTGATACAGACACATTTTTGCAACGGTATATTGACTCTTATTCCCTAGTTTCTTCCTTAATAATATCATTAAAATTCATATATAAGGGTATTAGTAAATGAATGCATTCATATGTGCCACATCTGAAAGACAAGGGGTTTAAAGCCCCTTCATAGATTGGTAAAAGGATCACTTGTCACACACCTTGTGCTGTATCTTTTATTTTTTAGGCAAAGGAGAAAGAGTCTCAGTAGAGTCTTGCCCTGTGTGTCTCTCTTTAACCAGCTGAGTGATCCAAGCTTTTAATATAGCTGTTCCAATTATTGTAAAAGTCATCCAGAACTATAACCACAAATATTGACAGTTTATTGCACAACGCTTTCATGACATTTGAAGGTCACATCATACATAATACATACTCTTTTATAAAATTGTCTGATACATGATCGGCAATTACTTCTGCTATTTGTGCTGTATTGATTTGGATCTTATTCAAAGCTAAGGAAAAGAAAAAAAAGTATAGTGTTAAATGTAACTGATTAACATACTAACAATACACTTTTCAAATAAGTATATCTTCCAAACAGTAAAATTGCAGTAGGAAATAATAGGATTTTATTTTTAGCTTTTACCCTCCCATCCCATTATTGGCAAGCTGAAAAAAACGCTTGTTTTTCAAATGCTAAAAAACATATTAAAAGGAAGCTTACGTAAATGAGATGTGTATTCTCTTTTTTTTTTTTAGCTTCAGTTACAAATAAAAAATATTTTCTCCAGATTTTCAAGCAGCTTATGATGTATAATTTGTAACTGGATAGCTGTTCTATCCTGAGTTTTTGTTATTTGTATTAATATTACAGTGGGCAATATTGGGCTGATCCGATGGAGGGCCCTATGGCCAATGAAGGGATCCTAACGAACAGGAACAGGCGGTCAGATCGCAGGACCGCATCAACGATCCGATGGGATTTTTAGTCCCATCCGATCTCGATCTGGGAAGCCCGTCGGGGGCCCCCATACACGGGCCAATAAGCTGCCGACTCGGTCTGTCGGAAGCTTTTATAGGCCCGTGTATGGCCACCTTTAGTCATGATCCATTTATAAGAAGACCGGGTAACAGAATATACCTTTCTGGGCTTGTAGCATTGTAACCTGCATTGTGACTGGTCTACCACACGGGGGAGCAACACAATACATTTGTTTATTTACTCTATGGTATGTGAGAGAGACTAAAGATCAGTAGTACAGAGGGGCTTTACTGTATCTCATAAAGATAAAATGATTTATGATAAACAGCCACAGCTTTTGCTATTATCAGTTACTAATAAGTAAGTCACTGGGAAAATGCACTGCAAAGTATTTAACAGGATAAATATATGAGCTACAACATATGGAAGGGGTGAAGTTCTGCCTGTTGCGTGTACATATTTACATATAGAATGTAGAAATGAAGAGAGAAGCAACACTGGGTCCAGCATGTGCATCTTTGTGCAGAAAGCCACTTTTTGCCTTTGTGTAACCTCACTAGTAAAGTGCCAGACTGGAGGAACAGATGTGAACGTAAGTGAGGGGAAACTGCTAGTCTTTTCTACAAATGTTTCACCATGTCAAAGGATAATTACATTTTCTTTTGTTGTAGTTGAGACTTGAACTTTCCAACTCAGATGGGACCTCCTTGTATGTCTGTAAAATGCCATTTTAGAACTATAAACCTTTTCATGACCATCCTGCTCTTAATCCCCGAATTTTATATTTGCATAGAATTGAAATAGTGAGAGCATTTTTGCTATATATTCTATGATAGTATAACATGTATACATCTTCCTAAAGGAACTAGATATGACATTAGACTCCAAGGCAGTCACCAGTTTTGCCCCTTTGTCCTTGATAACAAACATTGGTTGGCCATAATCTTAAAACAGGAGTGCCCGTACTTTACTAATGTGAGGTCTACTTTTAGGGCGGTGGTAGACGAGGCTTACAGGGGGAGATTAGTCGCCCAGTGACAAATTGCCTCTTCTTCGGTGACTAATCTTCCCTAAATGCCTTCCTGCTAGAATGTAAATTGCCGGCGGGATGGCACTTGGAAGCTTCATTTTCCGAAGTCGTCCAAAGTTGACTCACGAGGAAACTGGCGGGTAGCCATTTAGGAGAGGTGAAGTCGCTGGACAACTAATCTCCCCTAGTAGCTCCGTCTGCCACCACCCTTAGTGATGTTGTCCCATTATGATCTACATCCATAAAACATTGTTAGCATTCTGTTCCATGGAAAATATTACTTAAATATTGATTTATGAGAAAATGTATATTGTTATAATAAATATCTGAATGAAAAGCATGAAACAGGAGGGTGATCTAGACAAGCTGTTTGATGACAGTGTATTGAGATCTACTGATCACCAGCTAAAAGTCTACTGATCCCAATCTACCTTTGGACATCCCTGTTTTAAAAGGATATGCTGGGATTTCAACCAGAAACTAAACGTGTTCTAGCTTTCTTTTCCTTGTCACTGTGTTGAAAGGTGCGGTTTGAGCATTCTGATATAGTTCCTAGATTTGACCAGTCACTGTTAGGGATGTAGCGAACTGTTCGCCGGCGAACTTGTTCGCGCGAACTTCGACCGTTCGCGTCCGCCGAATGTTCGCGAACGTCGCGCGACGTTCGCATTTTGCGTTCGCGTTCGATTCGAATACAAATCGTTCGACCATTCGACCATTCGAATTCCTTCGACCGCTAAAAATCGAACGATTTCCATTCGTTCGAACGATTGTAAGCATTCGATCGAATGAAAAGCATTTGATCGAATGCTTCGATCGTTCGATTCGAATGAAAATCGTTCGAATCGAACGATCGAAGCATTCGATCAAATGCTTTTCATTCGATCGAATGCTTAAAATCCTTCGATCGTTCGAATCGAACGATTTTAGCGGGTGTTCGAAGTTCGCAAACTGTTCGCGAACGTTCGCATTTTTTGCCGGTGTTCGCGAACGGCGTTCGCGAACACCAAATCGGCAGTTTGCTACATCCCTAGTCACTGTACCTTTTTCTGGTTCCCTTGATCTAGCTGTTTTTTTCCTTTCAGTTCTTCATGTGGATCATGTGCCGAGTACTTTTCATGATATTTTGTTCCTTCTTTTGCTCTTGATGTCATATTGTTATCAGTATCCTGTTTTCTTCCCCCGACTCCATTCATGTTCAGTTTACACATGCCACCCACTCTGTTCACCCTCACTTCTGCTTTTTTCCTGACCTTCAACCTTCTATAAAACTTTCCCCCACTCTGTCCTTTCCAGTTCACCCACTCCATCCTTCTCCTGCCTACTTCTTAAGTCCTTGGCTTCTAAGGTCTGTCTCTGCACCCTCTGCAGCAACATTGAGCACTTGCCTCCATCCTTCTCCTTTTTTGCATATATGTATATATATATATATATATATATATATATATATATATATATATATATGTATACGGTAGCACTGTACACTCTCCCTGAAGATAGTGCTCTATCTGGAATAGAACTTAAAGGCCCCCATACACGGGCCGATGAAAGCTGCCGGCAGCTTATTGGCCCATGTGGGCCCATCTGACGGATGTCCCGATTGATATCTAGTAGAAAATCGACCAGATGCCAATTGGGCAGATTAAAAAAATCCTTTTTTGCGGCCACATCTTTTCGGTGATGCGGTCCTGCGATCCGATCGCTCATTTGGCCTCCATTCTGATCCAATGGTTGGACCCTAGGGCCAAACAAATGGATCTCCCTGTGTATGGCCACATTAAGACCCCAGCACTGCAAGGCAGCCATGCTATCCAATAGCAATGTTTTGATTGTCTAACGTGAATGTGTCCAGACTGTAAACTTATTTTTCACATTCATGCTTTCCAGCAGTGCATGTTCAATCTCAGAGAAACACACAAAACTGATGAATTTATTATTATGTGCTGAAGCTTTTGAAATTTAGTAGACATAAAAAGTATGCCGTTTGCTAAAAACAAACTATATTTCTGCTGTTTGGCACTGTATTTTAGCTGGTAATTGTACATACATATTTCTAGTTTTATTGTTGAAATCCGTTTTCTCCAAATTGAGTCGTTAACATACCAGCAAAAAAAGGGGGAAAAAAAGTAAAACAGCAAATTACCTTTTTATGTATATTGAGAATAACATTTTTGAGACTTTACATTTTACACAACAGCGTTTGTTTTTTTGTTACCTTTAGATCGCCTGCTGTATCTCTGTGCAATGTGAGACTGCCCAACAATAACTTCTATAGTGATTGCATACTGCTGTCCTACAGTTGTAATTATTCTAACCGCCATATGTGTAAACCATCCTCTCTAATCAATCTACAAAAAGCGGTGACATTGGGATACCTAATTTTCCTGAAGGAATCTAATGTTTTGACACAGCAGCAAAGATGTTTTATGACCAGATGGAACCTGTCATGATGCGCCCAGATTGCTCCTTTCTGCACATGGCGCCCTACTGCAGGGTAATAAAAGGACTTGAGCAACTTTAATTGTCATGATTCCAACCAGGTACATTTCTTCTAAGATCCAGTTTACATGGAATACTATTAGTTGAGATGCTGTATAGAAGAGGTAAAACTAGTCTATGTAGATGTAAAAGCAATTAAAGATCATATTTCATGCCTTAAACATTTCACCTCTTATCTTAATCCAAGATGACTAGAATAACAGCCAATTTTTTCTATCTGGCGTACACATGTTTTCTTATCCCACTGGTTCCAATCACCATTCCAAGTTCAAAGCAGCATTTGAAAAGACAATGGCTTAGCCATTTTAACTGTCCAAATGTTACTGAAATACTAATAAGAGAGGAAAATACAGCAATGCAATTTTCAATAAGTCTTCCAAAGACCAATGTAACAGTTTCATACGTGAGCAAAAGAACAGTGCTTTACATAAAAAAGTGGATTAAAGAACAGTAACTATAAACATATAACATATGTCACGTGTAATATTTTACATTTCTGAAGAATCAATATCATTCTTTAAAACCATATTCTGGTATAAAAACACTGTATTTTGCTTTGTCGGACTGTATGGCCCTAGAAATGTAATAGAATAGCTCATGCGGTATTGTTGCTCTAGGAAAGACACACAGATACACTTCTCTACTGATAATGCAGATGTTGCACTTTATGGTCAAGTACCCTTAGTAAAGTCATTTCCTTGATTACAATGGTGGGTCACTTGTAGCAACAGCTTTGTGGCAAGTTTTCATTACACAAAACATTACAATAAAACGACAAGTGCTGTTAACACCAGATAGCATTTTATTTTATATGAATTGCTTGCGTATTACTGCAAATAAATGGTACATTTTCCTGTTTACCTGCTCCTTCTCAGCTTCTCTAGTATGCCTGGTGCAGTTTATCTACATCAGGGGTCCCCAATCTTTTATACCCATGAGCCATATTCAAATGTAACAAAAAGTCAGAGAGCAACATAGACATGCAAAAAGTGGATGCCAATTAAGGACTAAGATTGACTATTGGTAGCCCCTCTACATGGATTTGCAGTCTATAGGAGGCTCTGTTTTGCAGTACATCTGGATTTTAAGCAACTTAAACCAGCTTGCTTTAATGCCAGAAATTCAAAAATAAGCACTTGCTTTGATGTCACTGGGAGCAACATGCAAGGGGTTGGTAAGCATCATGTTGCTCACGAGCCACTGGTTGGGGACCACTGGTCTACAGCAACCAAACTAAGCACTATAGTAATACGTATTTTTCTACTGTGCATGGATTACAGTTGCATGATAAATATTTAAAAGCCTTTGTACAGAATGCATATTTTAAAATCCTTTGTGACATACAGTAACTGGCTGAGTGGTCAGTCTCACCTATTATAATTATGTTGAACAGAACAGAAAGGGGGTGAACACAAAGGCAACTTTCCTTCTAAGGACATTGTTTTATATATCTATATAATATATAGGCAAATGATGATGCAGTGCTTCCATTATAGCTAACAACAGATCCCCTTTAGTATAACGTAAACATGGCAAGAGATGATGAATGTAGCATAAATGTAGCAGACATATGGATATATTTTAACATTACTACCTAGTAAAGTAAGTGGCAACCTCAGACACAGCTAGCACTCACTGCATTTGAAGGCAGAACTGTAAAATGAAATGTAGCCGGAATGAAAAAATTATTCTAATCCATGGAGGGCATTATGTGTAAATGTTTTGTTCTATCCTTTAGCTGACAAGCAGCCAATTCAGATGCTTCAAGAAGGGGAAAAGGGAGGAGAGAAAAGCTTAAATTCTGTTATCGGCTGGTCTTCGACCAGCCTTTGTGTTGACAGCTGCTATAGCGGTAGTTTGAGAATTACTTTTTAAAGAAATGTCATTGTTTATTGATCAGGCCCCACTGCTGAAAAATTGGTCAAGCAAATAAGCCAAGCAATACTAAAATGCAGTTTATGCAAAATTCTGCATATGATCTTTCTTGTACTTCCTTATATTAGGGCTCATTTAGAAAGTTTGCGCAGCACAGAATGGTTTGCACAGATATATTTACCCTGGGCATGGTTATATGTATAAAGCTGGATAAGAGTGGTGTATGTAATGTGCAAACAGAATTGCAATTTTTTTTCGCAATGCGAATGTACATAAGATCTTTTTTAAATATGGCAAAAATAGCAAATTGTGATTATTTATGGGCACACTCTGCATTTGAGTTATGCTGTGTCTTTGGTGGCAGAGAAAATATTGGCAAAACAGTTTCACCAATTGCAAATTTAAATTACTGTCAACACAACAGCAACAACCTTGTACAGTGGCCACACTCACGCAAACACTCGACCGACACAAAATCTGTGCGCAATGCAAATTCGCAAAACCAGAAAGATGGCCACAGCAGTGTAATATTTTAGCTTTCAGGAAAAACATGGGCGATACAACCATTTGTATATAAATATGTGCTGTGCTAACTTTATAAATGTCTGTATAAATTGTCTTCAGACATTTGCATTATGTCTTCTATACAAGTATAGCATATTCCTGCATATCTATTTATTTTTACACTTATATTATAAGTGTAAACAATCAACTAACATTGTAATTATGCATGTTTATATTTCAAAGGAGGCACGGTATGTAAACCTGCAGGGATGGTAAACTGAAAAGTCAGCCTATGAAGCTGTTAGCATAGGTTTTTTGAGGGAAATTAGTATGTCCCAGCTGGGGCCACAAAAATCCATGCTCCATCTGCATATTACAACTTATTACCGACACTGGTATCCAAAGGACACATGAGATTGATTATGCCTACATTTGTGCAGCATTCTTAGTTTATTGTTTTGTTAGGCAACTTTCATCTAAAGACAGAAGACATGACCTTGATTTTTGGATGGTATTGGCTTTATGTGTGACTGAAGTAAGGTATATAGTGTAGCTTGTTGTTTCCTTTTGTTGACAGTAAGGATTATTGGGTGCCTGCCTGTAATAGTTGGTAGTCGTGGAAAGAAGCCCCTTAGATATGTTCTTTCTGGCTAGGTTTGAGTTCCGGTATTTTTCCCATTTTGACCCCACATGCTAGCTATAACTTCATTTAAAGATGCAATCTAATCCATTTTCAACGTTATTCCATTGGACAAGGCTTTATAAAATATATATGTTGTGTTGTTTCTTGTACTAAACATTGCTAAATCTGAAAATTAAGTAAAGTCACATTCTATTTTCTAGTTCACATGAATACAATCAAACTAATTACCAGTCCACCAAAAAGCTCTCTGTATAATAAACTGTTACTTGAATTAAAACCTTCTAAAGGATGTAGCTGGAGGAAGTAAGGGGTTTGTATGTTCAAAGGGACTCCCGGTAGCCTTCTGATTTGTTGTGATATGAACAGGGAATTGAATGTGAATTTACTTACAGTTTTAGATTTTGTCCTGATTACAACAAAACATAACGAAACCATAGATAATTCCTAATTAAAGTAAATAGATAGGCTGTGTGAAATAAAAAAAGTTTCTAATACAGTTAGTTAGAAAAAAATGTAATGTATAAAGGCTGGAGTGACTGGATGTCTAACATAATAGCCAAAATGTTTCTTCCTGCTTTGCGTCTCTCTTAGATTCCAATGATTGGTTACCAGTTAATAACCAATCAGTGACTTGAGGGGGGCATGTGGGTCATAACAGTTTGCTTTTAAGTCTGAGCTGAATGCTAAGGATCAATTACAAACTCACTTAAAGGAACAGTAACACCAAAAAATGTGTTTTAGAGTAATGAAAATATCATGTAGTGTTGCCCTGCACTGATAAAACTGCTGTGTTTGCTTGAGAAACACTACTATAGTTTATATAAACAAGCTGCTGTGTAGCAATGGCAGAAATTGAAAAACGGCTATATGGCAGAAGTTAACTAATGGATAACAGATAACACCATTAGATAGACTGAATTTATTTGCTGTGTAACCTGAGCCTTTTCTACTTTGAATGGCTGCCCCCATTGCTACACAGCAGCTTATTTATATAACCAATAGTCGTGTTTCTGAAGCAAACACAGCAGTTTTACGAGTACAGGGCAACACTGCATTATATTTTCATTCATTTAAAACACTATTATTTTTTGACGTTACTGTTCCTTTAACAGTTATGTCCCATGTGACCCTCCTTAAACTAAACTCCTTGACTATCTCAGAGTTCGAGAGCTGAAAAGCAGGAAGTAGTGTTCAGGCTATTACACATCCAGTCACTCCAGCCTTTATACATTACATTTTTGGCTAACTAACTATATTAGAAACATTTTTATTTTGCAAATACTATCTATTTACCCAGTTTTTATTTTTACACTGAACTGTTTGTTTAGAGCAGAATTTCCATACTGTGCGATTTGACTCTGCACTAGCAATCCCACCACAATATTCCAGTCTTAGCACAGGAGTAGTAAATACAGGTGGAGTGGATGGAAAATGCCAAGAAGTGCCCCCTACAACTGAGTATCTATTGAAGTCCACGCAGTTGATCCGAGTAAAAAATATTATATTCACTTTAACCAATCGAAAACAAAGCATAACACGTCTTTACAACATTAAAAAGTGCAGCAATTGCTTTTCTATTATTTTGCTCACTCGTTTTTTTCTGAAAGATCAAAATGCTCTCGCCTATTTCTCTTTGTTTAAAATGATTAAAGGTTGTCTCCTGAGTGGTAACATTGTCTAGCTCCATTGCAAACATTATACAGATGACCCAGTCCCAATTATGTTCTTTAAAAAAAAGAGTGCATTACTGTTACGATATAAAGACTCCCTCTGCTAGCCTCAGGCTTCCGCTCTGTCTGAAAGAGAACTGCTATGAGCACACTATGAAACAAAATAAGTATGTAATCTCCATGTGAACAAAACACATTACCAAAGAAGTAAATGGAGTCTGCCCAAGCAGGGAGACGGCAGCTTTGAAAAGAATTAAAATATGCTTTCTACCCACCTAAATAATAAGTCTTTATTTTACTAAAACAACTTTTCTGGGGAGCATTTTAACTGGTAACCAAAGAAATGCAGAACACAAACATTACTTTAATACAACAGCCTGTACATATTGAATTTTCACTCTTCTCCTTGTTACTGCTGCTAACAAATGTTTGGATTAATCAGTTTTTTTTTTCTCTCTTGGGCAAACTAAGCTTTCTAGAAATTGGTCTGACTGCAAAAACCTGCTTTAGAGTATCTCTACCAGGTATTTATACCATTCTGCAAAGGGGACATGGATTAAATGTGTGCGTTTGCATTTATGTGTGCAGATTCGCTTGGTTTAAGACTATGGGGCAAATTCACTAAAGAGCGAAGCGGCTAACGCTAGCGCAAATTCGCCAGCGTGACGTCATTTTGTTACTTTGCCGATTTACTAACGGGTGCTGGCATAAATTCGCTAGCGAAGTGGACCTACTCTAGCGCTACACCCTTACGCCAGGCGATGTTGCGCTATGGCGATGGGATGCAACTACGCTACTTCACTAATTTGTGCATATTACTGAACGTTACCTCTTGTGCCAGACTTGCCTTCGCCACCTCAGACCAGGCGAAGTGCAATAGAGTAGATAGGGATTGCTTCAAAAAAAGTTGAAATTTTTTCTAAGTCCCAAAAAACGCTGGCGTCTTTTCCTTTTTTAAGGGTGATAGGCTGAAAAAGGTTGTAAATTTTTTTGAGGGCACCCTCCTTCCCCCCTACATTTCCTAACATATGGCACCTAAACTATACAGTGGGCACATGTATAGGGCAAAATAACACCTCTATTTTATTTTATGAAGCTTTCCCAGGCTTGTGTAGTGTAATGTATTTGCTGCTACATATACGTCCATTGTACTTTAACTTGGCGCCGTATGCAAATTAGGCATCGCTAGCGTAACTTCGCTTTCCTTGACGAATTGACGCTAGTGCAACTTCGCTACCGTTTGCCTCCCTGAGCGCAACTTCGGATTTTAGGGAATTAGCGACGCCCTGGCGAAACTTCGTCTGGCGAAGTGCTGTGAAGTGTGGCAAAGCCTGCGGTAGCGCAACTCCACAGGTTAGTGAATTTGCCCCTATATGCGGTATAGAATGCACTTTTTTCATTGTTGAGAATGTTATTCCTTCACAGCAAATTGAGCCACAATATATCTGAAAATTCTGCACAGTCTATGTGAGTTCATCCAGTGCAGTCAAGGATTTGTAGAGAGATCACTAAGGCCCGGGCCTAGGGCAGCAGGATTTTAGGGGGCGGAATGCTGCCAAACTACAACAACATTGGTTCAGAAACACTGGGGATGCGCAGGAGATACGATCGTTTTTAAAATTTCCTGTGCGCCAATCCCCATTGCTCTGGACCCGATGATGAATATTTGAGCAAATTAAAGGGAGAGGACAGGGGCAACGAATGACAGCGGGCCTAGGTGCTATGTAATTCGGTCCTGATCCAGTTTCTGAATTGTAAGACCACAGAAATTTATCTGGACCACCTTCCATGTATAGATACAATCAGTGTGGTCTGGGCAATGTGTACTTGTATACAAAACTTCTAGAATCAAAATAGGCATTTTAAGAGCAGGGTCAGACTGGCCCCAGCTCTTGTGGGCCTGCAGGCCGAGACCCGCTCCCTGAATCCTATTCGTGCACATGGGGCAAATAAAAACATTGCGCATGCGCAGCGGGGGGGTGGACAGGGGTCCAGAGGGGGGCCCTAGCACAGCAGCACCGTTCCCCCAGTCCTACCCTGTTTAAGAGTACAAGTTTAGGATTGGTTATCCAGAATGGAAAGGCCGTCTCCCATAGACTCCATTTTATCCAAATAATCCAATTTTTTAAAAATGATTTCCCTTTTCTCTGTAGTAATAAAACAGTACCGTGTACTTGATCCAAACTAAGAAATAATTAATCCTTATTGGAAGCAAAACCAGCCTATTGGGTTTAATTAATGTTTACTTGATTTTCTAGTAGACAAGGTATAAAGATCCAAATTACCTAAAGATCCGTTATCCGGAAAACCCAAGGTCCTCAGTATTCTGGATAACAGATCCCATACCTGTATATTTTTCAATAATACTAAAGTAATAGTAGATAGACAGGAGCCGTAATAACCACGGGTAGTTTTAAGATAAAAAAACATCTTTATTTCCAAGCATCTTTAAAAACACAAACAGGCATCCTCCTGGAGCTCTTTAACTAAACCATGACGTGTCTAGTCACCTAACGCGTTTCGTGCCTCTCTTTGGCACTGAAGTAACCGTGGTTATTACGGCTCCTGTCTATCTACTATTACTTTGGACGTTGTCATTGTGCCTGGAGCGGAGTCCGGCTGACGGAGGGCCACCACGAGGGTAGACGCGGACCAGTCACATGTAAGTAACTTGTATGCGTATATTTATCAATAATACTATGCAATTTTACTAAGTTCAAGAAGGAAAACTGTCACACCTTGAAATGGAACTTGTCTTCTGTACTTAATTT